>NW_027279670.1:910000-1083731 GCF_046629955.1 Centroberyx affinis
GTGTGTGTCCTTGAAGTGGCCCACTTCTCTCCCCCGTCGGAGCTGCTTTGCATGTCTTTGTTGAGGCATTTTCTTAGTTTCACAAACAAACTCGCCGCCCTTCGCTCGCTCTTCCTTCCTCTCCCCATCCCCTTTTTCTCTCACACAAACACTCGTTTACCTTCCTCTCTCTTACCTCGTTTGACTCTTTAATTCCGCTTTACCTTCCACTGTCCCTCCCGGCAATATCCCTTTTGTCCTCCTTTTATTTTCTTCTCTCTTTGCATTTATCTCTTACTGTACTCTTCCCATCCTCCTGTCTTGTCTTCTTCTCCCTCAGCAACTTTTCCTTGCTTTCATCTATCCGTCCGCTCCCTCTGACTCTCCCTAAGCCTCTACCCCATCACCCCCCCCCCCCTCTTTGGTTTACTCCAATCTCTCTCTCTCTTTTTCCCTTTCTCCCTCTTTTAAGCCAGTAGTTGGGTTGGCGTGTGCTTGTGTGTGAGTGTATGCGTGCATGTGTGTGTGTGTGTGTGTGCGGGTGTGTTTGTGCCAGCTGGAAGTCTTGGGAGGAGGGAAGAGTGTGTGAGAGAAGAGATTGCTGTGCAGCAGTAGCAGCGCAATGCAAGCATCTAAACACAGACTGACTGTCCACACTGAGGCCAGACAGGCAGCGCTGCCAACACCCACCGCAACACGCAAACCCCCGTTAATATGCCGCTAATCTCATCCCTGTCGCGCTTAAATATCAATTTACTGCAGCGTGGGGGTGCATGTGAGCATGTACGAATGCACGCATGTGTGTGTTAGCGTGTGCATTTAGCGTGTGCGGGCGTAACATACCGTGTGGCGTTTGGAAGACACTTTAATCCATGAAGGTGTGTATTTTTATGCATTTTTCAATGTATTTTTAGCATGGACGGGTGTCTGGCTGTGCTTGTGCATGTGTGTTTGTGTGTCTACCTGTGCGTGTGTGTGTGTGTGTGTGTGTTTGTGTCTATCTGTGTGCGTGTGTGTGTCCGTCCGACTGACCTGCAGGGCGCTGTTGAGGAAGCAGCTGTTCTGTCCCGGCTCGTTGCTCAGGCCTTTGCTGGGTGCGATGGAGGTCATGGTTCTCGGGGTCACCAGCCCCTGCACCCCGCCTACCGCTCCGCCGCCCGACGCAAAGTAGTTCCTCTTCCACGACATCACTACCTGGACGCCCCCGTTTCCGCGGCGGGCCGGGGAAGGGGCGGGGCAGAAGACGGAGCGACGGCCTCTATGTCACTCCCATGAGAGAGAGAGAGGGAGAATGAGAGAGGCACAGAGGAGGAGGGGCAGGAGGAACGGGAGGGAGGAGGAGGAGGAGAGAGAGGGGGGCGGCGGCGGTCGAACGAGGGGATGTGGTGTGTCTTGGATGGGAAGTGGGCACCCATACAACCCTCCCCCTCTCCAGCCCTTGTTGCACTTTAGAATCTGTCCACTTGGTTGAGCCAATGGTTGGGTTTTCTGTTTTTTTCTTAGTTCCTTGGATTTAGCGGGGTGTGTGTGAGGACACGAGTGTGTGTCCAAAGCGTCCTTTGGCAGATTCTGTCAGATGGGCGTCGATTAGGCAGCGCCGGCGTTCCCATGTGGAGACTCCTTCGATCCTCTCTTCTCCTCTCTCATCTGCCTGCACGACACAAAGACCAAGCCGTCAGGACTCCTCACACAAAACATCTAGCCAGATCTACTTTTAGCAGATTAAAAGCAGCAGTCACAATAGCGGTATTAAATATTCCTTGCGTTGCCTTAAAGGATTAAAGCAGTTGCAGTACCGGCATTAAATATTTCATTTAGGTTGCCTTTGCATCATGTAAAACGTCACATGAATACAACAGTGTCAGTCGGGGTAACATTACATCAGTGATATGATACAGGCACCGCTTGGAGAAATCTGTTATGTCATTTCATAATCGGTACTTAAGGGCATTATCTGGAGCTTATGCTGGATTCAAGTGTCGCTGTGCACAGCTTCCGAATGCATGTCCGCATGAGTGTGTGTGTGACAGAGATAGGGAATGAGGGAGAAAAGATAGACAGACTGTGTGTGTGTGTGTGTGTGTGAGTATGTGTGTGTGTGTGTGTGTGTGTGTGTGTGTGTGTGTGTTCGCCACCCTACAGTATGTATGTGTGGGTGTGTGTATGTGTGTGTTATTGTTTTTATAAACAAGTTGCATAACACCACAGGGCAGTAGCTAGTGGATCCGCAGTGCCCCCCCCCCCTCCCCCCCTATAGCTTCCCCACTTTTGGCAAAGCTCCATCGCCTGGTTGCCGAGTTGCGTTGCCACAGCACCCCCTTGGCAACGGGCCAGAGGGCACAGGGATGCTGCGGTGAACAGGCAGCGTGGGCCGTTGCTATGGCGATGGCCACACGGGATGGGGATTGGGGGGGGGGGCGGGAGGGGACGTCGTGACAAGGCGGGCAAGTGAAACGCATTAGAGCGAAAAGGGAAGGAAACATTATGCAACTGTTAGACGGTAACATGGCAATGTCAGTTCATCCACTTGTCACACAGTTCTACTCCATACTGACAATTTCCCATACTTCTGAGGCACGTATTCCTGTTCTGTAATAAAACTCTTAGCGGATTGTTGCCTGTTATGTAAAATATATGCAGCTTATTAATATTATAATGCACATTAAGATGTTTAATCTCAGGAAGCAAAAAGCAAGAGACACACCGAGAGAGATGGAGAGAGACAGAGAGAGAGAGAGAGAGAGAGAGAGAGAGAGAGAGAGAAAGGGGTTTCTTTGCACTCGATTTAGCCTCAATTACGTAAACCCCTGCCCCCCTCTTCCAATCAACAGGCTCCTCGTGACCTTGTGACCCTGTGACTCTACCTACTGTATCTATCTGTCTATCCTTTCTACCTATCTATCCACATATACACCAATACACATGCACACACAGACTTACACATACGGTACATTCACACGTAAACAAACAAATCCAAATTGCCAGAGGATTTATAAAGGGATTTGGCTGGCATGCCCCTGTGTACCATTTTTCCTCCACAGAACAGCATGCTGAGCTTCTGTCTCAGCATACAGTGTGTGTGTGTGTGTGTGTGTGTGTTTGTGTGTGTGTGTGTGTGTGTGTGTGTCTCCCACTGAGCCTCTATGGAGTGTGTGATCACACATCCTCTCTCTGACTGCACCCTACAGCCACACACAACCGAGATCACACTGGCAAACAGTCACACAAGCGTTGTTTATGTGGAGCGTATGTGTGTGCTTGTGTGTGCTTGTGTGTGTGTGTATGTGTATGTGTGTGTGTGTGCCCACATCTTCGGCTAGTTACCATGGAAATAGGCCAAGCAGCAGGCACGCGGGGGAAAAGCCGAACCATGTGATTTAACTGAGAGACACACTCTTCTGCACTGGTTGAGAAAACACACACAGACACACACACACACACAGACACGCTGGGCTGGCTAGTGATGATGATGTGTATTGATGGTAGAGAGTTCCTGGAAGCCAGAGTGAGTCAAGGCGCTAGTCAATCAAACTCCCTGACCCTGTGCTGGCAGGCCTAAGGCAACCAGGACCTATGGCCGCAGCCCAGACGGCTCGCTGTAACAACTATCACACATGGAAGCCATTTTCTAAAAGCCTACAGCTCTTTACATTTAAGTGTCAGCTCAGCCGGGAAAGAAGGCAGAGGCGAGGGCACTGGTTTTACAGTACATGCATTCACAGGCATTATATGTGTGTGTGTGTGTGTATGTGTGTGTTCTTGAGAACCATCTTTTGAGAACCAGCTTGAGTTTTAGACCTTCAGAGTGAGAACTTCAATGGGGCTAGTTTAGGGTTATGACGTGGTCTAGGGTTATGTTTAGCATTAGGATTAGGTTAGGGTAAGGACTGTGGTTAGGCATGTAGCAGTGAGAGGTAAGTTTTAGGGGTTGGTGGTTAGAGAATCAATGTAGTCAAGGGAAAGTCCTCATAAGTATAGTAAGACAAACTTCAGCAGAGGTGAAGAGATGGGTTTTTTCAATGTGTGAGGCGGTGTGACAGCAGAGGATCACTGGTGGATCAATAGGACCAAGTCAGGGCCGAGCTAGAGGTTTGAGGACAGACAGCTGTCTGTTGATGCTGATAGGTACTGCTACTGCTACTGCTGCTACTACTACTGCTACTACTACTGCTACTACTACTACTACTGCTGCTACTACTACTACTACTACTACTGCTGCTACTACTACTACTACTACTGCTGCTACTACTACTACTACTACTACTACTACTAGGCTACTACTACTACTGCTGCTACTACTACTGCTACTACTATTACTACTACTGCTACTACTGCAGCTACTACAACTACTACTACTACTACTAGTACTGCTACCGCTATTACTACTGCTGCTACTACTGCTAGTGCTACTACTACTATTACTATTACTAGCACAACTACTGCTGCTACTACTACTGCTACTGCTAATACTACACCACTACTACTACTAGCGGCCTGTGTAAACTTTTACTCATGCTTCTTCCCAAAAACACAAACCATTCCATCCCAAACTTTTTCTGCATCTTTTTCTCACTCATGTCATCTCTAGGCCTGTTTTTTTTTATCTTTTTCTCTCTCTCTCACCCAATGATGTTACTTTTATCTCTCCCCAATCTTTCCCTATCTTTGTTTTTCTCCCCCTCCCTCCCTCTTTCTGTTTTTCACTCTACCTTCTTTTTCTCTCTTCACTACCTAGCTACCTCACTTTTCCTCTCCTGCTCTCCATCTTCCCTTCTCTTTCTTACTCTAACTCTCCCTTCTATCTCTCCATTTCTCTGAGCTCATCAGATGACGAGGGGAACTTCAGAGGTTTGCTTCATTTTGTCCGGAGACAGATTTTGAAACATGGCATGCCGCCTGTTTGATCCCCGGCGGGATGTGGCGGCTCCTCTCTGATACACATCTCTCTGATTAATGTAAACATTCCGGAAAATATCCTTCCGCATCCCTCCTTCCCTCCTTCTGTCGCTCTGTCTCTCCATCACATCAACATTTAAGAGGAATGGCACGACATATGACACACGGATAAAGCGCGCTTTCCATTTTTCTCTCTTAATCCCTTAGTCCCATTGCTTATTTTATTGTTTACTTTCTTTCTCTCCCTCCCTCTCTCTCTCTCTGTGTATCTCTCGTTTTCTTTCTTTCTTTCTTTCTTTCTTTCTTTCTTTCTTACTTTCTTTCTTTCTTTCTTTCTTTCTTTCTTTCTTTCTTTCTTTCTCTCTTTGCTTTGTACAGAGCATGAAGAGGTGTGTTGGTGATTAATTTTTAGATTTGAGGTCATTTTATTCCTGCTTGGGATTGCTGCATGGTTTTAGCATGAGGCTGTTTCATTGTGGTCTGTATTGTTACAATAGCTGGGTTTCCTTCCAAAGTATTTTTATGCAAATTCTGATGTAAGGCTGAATGGAAATAGTACATTTTGCTAAGATTTCCTCTATATTGCAAAACAGTTTTTAATCACCTTTTTTTTTTGTTAATAAAGAAAATGTGTGATAAATAGCGATGGAAATGTATTGGACGAATCAATTATGTTAAATATCTGTCCACCATGAACACTCATTTCTTTGTTTTCATTTTCAGAAATTGTGAAATACGTCATTATCTGAAGTAGAAGAGAACAGAAGAACAACAACTTGCCCAATACTAATCAGTTGTTGAAAGTCTTGTAGATGTGTTTACTGATGCTGCTCTGTTCTACACTTTATGTTCCTATTTATTCCCTTCAGTGCAGCTGATGGGAACGCACTAAAACTTAAACTTAAACTGCATTTTATTGTTTTTTTGGTTCAAAATTGGCTTGAGAATTGAATGGAACGAATGAAACATAGCTAGCAACAGTTTTGGAATTTGAATTTACTTTCTCTCTCTCTCTCTCTCTCTCTCTCTCTGTCTATCTCTCTCTCTCTGTCTGTCTGCCTCTCTCTCTTGCTCTCTGTCTGTCTCTATGTCTCTGTCTCTCTCTCTGTCTGTCTATCTCTCTCTCTCTGTCTCTCTCTCTGTCTCTCTCTCTCTGTCTGTCTATCTCTCTCTCTCTGTCTGTCTGTCTGTCTCTCTCTCTCCCCCTCCCTCTTTCTCTCTGCTGTGGGTTAGTATGGGTTGGTGACAGTGACACCAGTGTCAAGCAAGCTGAACAATGAGCTGATACTGTCCCTAAGGACAATAGCCTGCCTCTCTTTCTATCTGTCTGTGTCTTTCTCTCTCTCTGTCTGTCTGTCTCTGCCTCCCTCTCTCTCCCTCCCTCTCTCTCTCAACCAAACATAAGGGCAAGAAATATATTTTTCATATCCCCATAAAGGGGAGAAAACTTGATCATGCTCCCTCTCTCTCTCTGTCTCTCCTCGGCTGTACTTTCTTCTTCTCTCCCTCCCATTCAGTTCATTCCTGCTCTCTGTCTCTCACTTTCTTCCTCTGACCTCTATTTTCCATTCCCATTCACTCTCTTCATTTCTTCCCCATCCATCTCTGTCCCTTTCCTTTCCATTTCCGAAAAACTTCACACACGTGTGCGCACGTACGCACGCGCACACACACACACACACACACACACACACACACGCGCACACACACACGCACACACACACACACACACACACGCACACAAACACACACAAAATCCCCATACACATAAACACTATGCACGCACACACACACTCACACACACACACACACACACAGTGGTTTCCCTGTAACTGGGTTATGTGTAACTTCAAATAGCCCTAGTTGACAATAGGGAGAGCCCCAGAGTTCATCCTCCCCTCTGTGCTTTTCTCTCTCCCCCTCTTTCCCACTTTGATTCTAAAGTTGTGTGTATATGTGTGTATGTGTGTGAGTGTGTGTGTGTGCACACATAAGCACACGTGCAATTGCATGTGTGAGCAAGTTATTTTTTTTGCAACCGTCAAGGTCATTTCCCCGCTCAGACTGTGTAACATTAAAGCACATGTGAGAACACACACACACACAACACACACACACACGTGCGCGCACACACACACACACACACACACACACAGGCACATGCTATAGCCTAGATGCAACCCATTATCACCATGGCACATGTGCACACCCAATCCTATTAGTAGAAGATATAAAAGGGTGTGAATATTTTGCTTAATATTTAGGCTATTGCGTAACCATCCTTATTTAAGATGCATGCTGGGAATCACATGAGCTTTTTACAGCTTAGAGCCTGGAGAAGGAGAGAGAGAAACAGAGAGAGAGAGAGACAAGGAGAGGAAAAGAGGTTTTTGGGGTGTTGAAAGAAAAGATAGGAAAGAGGAGGATGAGGAAGAGAGGATCAGAGAGAGAGGAGGAGAGGAGAGAAATAAGAGTGGGAGATTAGACGGAAGAAGGAACAACATAGAAGAGGATGGATGAGGGAAAAAGAGTGAAGAGCCTGACTGGATGGTAAAGGTCAAAGGAGGCATTCAAGCGTTTCTTTCCTCTCCTCCTCCCCTCCTTCCTTGTCCTGCTTTAATCTGCTCTTCCTTACCTCAACCTCTTAGTCCCATACATGGGGGCTCCAGCCTCCAACACTGGGACAGACCTTAACTGAAGGCAGTGGGTTGAAATAGTACCAATACATCCATTCCTAAGCATATGGAGACCAGGACCAGGACCGGTCACACAGGACACACCACCTCAACTGAAGCCACTAACAAAGAAATCCTTAGTCCACTAAAACTCATAGGATTTTAACAAATTAAAAAGTCCTTTTAATAGACAAATCTTCAAAATTGCTTCACCCACATCATTGTCTCTCTGCAAACACATGCAATCATGCAATGTGACCTGTAGATCTGTTCCTTCTGAAACATCAACATATCCACATGTTGGATGATTTGGATGCTTTGTGGATACTGTTCTGGTTAGAAGGGTGTATTTTCAGCAAATTACTCAGAAATCATTCAAACTAACTAACCCACTAAATTGGTGTTAGTCAACTGAAAACTAAACAACCAAATAGTCTGAGCATTGACTAAAAGCGGGCGAGCAGCCAGTGTGTTCAGACACCCATCGTGTACTGTAGGAGATTCTCCATTTGGAGCAACTTGTCATATTGAAGCCCATTGAGATTCTGCTGAACAACAAGTAGATCCTGTCAAAATGTAACTTAAAAAATAAGGGAGACTCCCAGGCAGTGTAGTGGTAAATAACAAGGTGGGTAAACTATGACCTCCAGTCAGTGGTTATCATAAAGAAAACAACTACCAATGCCAACACATTATATTTTCAGAAAAGCATTAATTTATGCTATTACTAAAAAGTTGGACGAACTATTTCGCAAATAAAAAAAAAGTATGTATAATAGAGTTTCGGTGGGTTCTACATCTCTGCTCCCTGTATATAAGGGGGATGTTGGGATCTATGGCCTAGACAACAATGACAATAAAACACTGAGCAGAGGCAATGTGTGGAGAGGGAATTTGACTGTATGACATGCTACATAAAGTGAGGAAATTGGCCTTGAGTTGGTATGGTTTCTAGTCCAACAGGCTGTGTGGGTACTGGCCAGTCCCTCATTCCATTTTCCTAGACAACGCTATTACAGTAAGCAGGCACTCACATGTGCCCACGCACATACACACACACTCAAACACTCCAATTCACATACATTAAACATGACATAAAAACTACCAAAAACAATAACAAACATGAAAACAGCAGCCTATTGGGCCAATAGCTCAAACTTGTTGGCTTCCACAGGCCTTCAACTCCAAAAACTAAAAATGATGACAACTCCAAAATGTCATGGAGACATTTCAGTTCAGTTTAGAGGGTGGAGGTGTTCTGCTATAGCTTTGTGTGTGTGTGTGTGTGTGTGTGTGTGTGTGTGTGTGTGTGTGTGTGTGTGTGTGTGTGTGTGTGTGTGTGTGTGTGTGTGTGTGTGTCTTCTTAATGGTGTTGACTAGGAAAATGGAACAAGTGGATGGCCAATGAGTGAGTGAGTGAGTGAGTGTGTGTGTGTGTGTGTGTGTGTGTGTGTGTGTGTGTGTGTGTGTGTGTGTGTGTGTGAGAGAGAGAGAGAGAGAGAGAGAGAGACAGAGAGAGAGACAGAGAGAGAGACAGAGAGAGGCAGCAGAAGCATGTGTCACCGCTGGTGTGACGGCGCGCTGCTCTCTGAGCCGGTGGTGATGCGGCCCCGGTAGGGACCAAAGTCATCTATCACACGGATCGAAACCGCAACGTTAAATCAATAATGGCCCCCGGGAGCGATGAAAGCGGAGCGTGAATCCGCCACGGTAAAAGGCTGCGGTCTCTCGGCTATCCATCAACAAGTCCACAGTCCACCGAAGCACTGACCGCACCGCGAAAACCCAACACGCGCAGTACGAACCATGCGCGCAGTTCCCAATTACTCTCGTGGTGACTCTACCTGACTGGGCCGATTCCTCCTCCACACATCTCCACTAGTTAAAAACAAGCCGGGACTCTGATGGAAATGGCCCGCGATGGGAACGGGATGAACTTACGGGGAAGGATGCTGCCGTGCGTAAGAGCGGCAACTACCGTGCGGCGAGAGAGAGAGAGAGAGAGAGAGAGAGAGAGGCTGCGTAGAGGCGATTTATTGGAGCCACCCTGAGAAAAGAATATAATTGACAAGATACAGAAACGAAACAGAGAGAGAGAGAGAGAGTAAGAAAGAGCGAGAGAGCAACCAGCGAGCAGCAGCCGCACCGTGCTGCTGATGATGATGATAATGATGATGATGATGGGGATGATGGTGATGATGATGATGATGATGATGATGATGACACCCAACCTCCGTAATTGTCACGAGAAGAACACATCTGGAGAGGACACATCTGGCCACACACACACACACACACACACACACACACACACACACCTCCGGATGGTGTATTCTGTCCGGTCTATATTCCCATGCGCGTGCCGTATAATGGAGCTCAGTGCGTAGCGCGGGTTAGCCTACTCACCCTGGGTGCTGTCGCCGCCAGTCCCCGTCCGATCGCGTGTCCTGCCGTGTGATTTAACAGGAGAGAGGGCGAGCCGTGGGCGCATCCAGCCTCCACCAGCGCCATCCAGCGCTGCGGTCGCGGCACGCCGCTCTCGCGATACCAGGCCATTTTCCAGCTCCCCGTGTGAGCGTGTGACGTAGTGTTTTATGGGGAATTTGTTCAGCCCGATGCCGCCGCCTTCTGGGCACGAGGTGGAAGAGGACGGGGACGGTAATGATGTCATCCCGCAGCTCACCGGCCTTACCTGTTTCAGCAAGGTCCCGTGGAGAGAGCACACACCTCTCTCTCTCTCTCTCTCTCTCTCTCTCTCTCTCTCTCTCTCTCTCTCTCTCTCTCTCTCTCTCTCGCTCTCCCTCTCTCTCGCTCTCTCTCTCTCTGTCTCTAGGCCTACCTCTCACTCACACACTGCACTTTGTTCATGTACAGGACAAATTACTGTCACTGGAGATCTGCCATCCCCTCATTCAGCCTCCTGTCATACACACAGGTCAACCTAAATATCCAGATAGGTCAGGAAGATCATGGGGTCGTTGTTGGGTTGGCAGTGATGGTGCACAAAATGAAAACTACCCTTTGGGCAAACTGATTAATATTTCAAAAATATTATTTTCCATCAACAAGTCAAACTTAAAAGAAAAACAACATACAGGGCTGTAACTATAATACACATTAGGGGGGATGTATCCCCCCAAATATATTCAGATATGACCCAATATTATGGTTAATAATTATTAGTACAATATAGGATAGTATAGTATAGTATAGTAGCCTATAGTATAGTATAGTATAGTATAGTGTAGTATAGTATAGTATAGTACTTATTTATGTTTTGCTATCCTATGGAGGGCAGTCATGGACCACTGTCGAAAATATTAATTATCATTCATAGTAGAAAGTAATAATAATCATTAGCCTACTTTTACCATCAAACTGAATAGGCTGTTGAACACATGGTTGGCCTTGGTACAAATACACATGTATTTCCCAAATGACATGTTTTATTTTTGTCTCCAACTTTTATGTCTGTCATTGATGTTGGTTTCTTGGCCATGAGACTACCTGGTTAAATAAAGGTTAAATATAATTTTAAAAACAATGTATTCCCTTTTTGTATCATAAAGTCATAAAGATATAAAGTTCCTAGACTAGTCCATACAATTCTACATGAGAAGCCAACAGACATTCTGTAAAGAGGAACTTTATTGCATAAATACATAGTTTTAAAATGCGTTGCTTTAAGAGTGCAGAGTGCTTTTCTATTTCTCTTCACACAGGTCTCATATTGGCTGACAGAATGCAAAATCGTAATAATAAGACTCATTCATAGTTGGGGATGAAAGGGCAAGAAAGCACACAGGAGACCAGGGGAGAGATTTTGTCCTTTTCCATAAAGTCATACTCAGTTCCATGCAATTAAATACATTTCAACAGTGTGTTCATGGGGGCTTGAGAAGCTGTAACAGTGCTTACACATGTTGTCTTGTGTTTGTGTGTGTGTGTGTGTGTGTTTATGAGTTCCAATGCGTGTACTTTCATGTGTGCATTTACATATGTCTGCATGTGGGTACGCTTGTGTGTGTGTGTGTGTGTGTTTCTGCATATGTGCATGCGTGTTCACAGGTCGTCCGTCTCTCCGTCGAAGGGGATGTTGTCCAGGTCCATGTGGATGTGTGAGTTGTCCTCGCTGCAGACCCAGCCGATGGGCGTGCGGTTGAAGGAGGGCCGCGAGCGGATGTCGGCCTGCAGGGAGGGCAGCGGCTCCGGCTCCTCGGGGGCCACGTTGATCTCCGGCAGCTCGAAGGTCAGCAGCTTGCACGCCTTGTCGTAGCCGCCGTAGGGCAGCGCCGTCCTGGGAGGAGGGGAGGGGGGAGGGAACAGGAGAGGTGATGATGTCAAAGGAGGAGGGTCAAGGGGACAGGGGACGGGGCATCGTAGCAACATGCCAACCACACAGCAAAATTGTCAGTGTTAATCAACACCATGGTGGCAGCGCTTCTATAAGTCCACACCCATTAGAGTTCAACACTTTTAAACCGTTGTGAGCAGCCGCCCCAGAGCCATATCAGCTCTAAACAACACTCCAATCAACACTTGTCAAGTCCAAAGAATTGTCACTGAAAAATCAACACTTATTAACGCTGCAAAATCTGCTGTACCCCCTCTCATGTGCTTTGCATTGTCAGTGCAACGGCTTTTACCTTTCAAATTTTGGTACAAGGCTTGTGAAACTACAGTGCACTGCATTTAATATGATTTTCCACAAATTACCACAAGATCAGGCTTGGCACTGCCTTGTTTGTTCAAATACTTAAATTAATTTCCCATGTTAAGCATAGATTGTTTATTGTTTATTGCTTATTGCGATCCATTAGTGATTACCAAGGATGCAGCTGTTCTGACTGGGGTCCACAAGAACCATTAACAATATTACAACATAGCTACAGATACCCAGAGTACAAATAAGATTAAGATAATTAGATTTGGGGGGAAATGTTGTTAAGCATAGGTGTGTACATTTCTAAATGTCTGTAGTCTGTATAGGTACGTCTACTCTCCACTGCACTGCTGAGTAAAGCCATGGAAACGCAGCCAGGAAGGAAGCAGCCTTTTATTGCTGATGAAACAATGCTGGTTGTCATAGTGATGTGTGTTCTATGGGAGTGGGTAAAACGAGGTAATGTGGCTGAGGTTTGTCCTGCTGTTAAAATGCCACTGTTATAATACTGCTGTAATAATACCACTATTGCAATGCCACTGTTATTATACCAATCTCTTCTACACAGTATTCTCTAAGTGTCAGGTACTCATAGTGTTGCATGTGCTGGTTTATGTCTCACTAAAGAGTAATAAACACCTGAGTCCTCAAGCAAGTGCAACAATCTGACAGAAATGTGAGATAATTTCACTTGTTTCCAACACAGTTTGACTACTTTCAAGAGTTTTCCAGAATAAAGTGACAACATTTTGACATGAGGTAGATCACTCCACTGGTATCAAGATAATGTCCCTTGATTCATGAATCTGCCCATTGGCCGATTTGTGTCTGAATAATTGGATTTTAAGATTTAATACAAGATTACATGACTTAATGAGATGGGTATTTTTTGCTGCGAGTGACACTCCTCTGAAGAATTAGAATAGTAAAGGCAATATATGTGTGTGTTGTTGCATTTATGTGTGTTTGTGAGTGTTTTGCATGTGTGTGTGCCTGATTGTGCATGAGTAAGTGTGTTTGCATGTGTGCTTATAAGTGTTTAAGTGCGTAAACGTCTGCATGTATGGGTACATTTACATGTTTGTGTGTGTGTGTGTGTGTGTGTGTGTGTACCTGTTGAAGCTCTTGTACAGGGGCAGGTCTTGGTGGGCCTGGATGGGTCCCGGCATGCTGGCCCTCATGGTGGCTGTCAGCTCCTGGTCGCCCTTCATGGCCCGTTCCCATGGTGATACGTAGGTGCGCACATACTCCAGCCTCCTCTTCTCCTTCTCCTCCTCCTCATCCACCTTCTCCTCCACCACTGGGAGAGGAGGGGAGACCAGAGGGTTGACATGCAAAATGTTAAAGGGAGGTTGAAAGGAGCATCGATGTGCCCAATGGTGGTATATTTCATATCTCAGTTCATAAATTGTACAATACAATAATCAAAAACAACTATGAATAGATAACTCATATATTTTATCAGATGCATGCACAAAATTAGCTTCTTTTTGCAACTTAGAGGTCATTTTCTGAAAATGATGTACTCCATGGTTACATGGTGTTTCATTATAAAAGTAGTAATTTACAGAAGCTTTTTTGAATATCTTTTGTCATTTATTGTTTATGAGATTGTCTATGTAAAAAATTGGTAGAAATTAGACATTTTCATGACATGAAATTCATTAGACTGAAACAGGAATCCGTACTCAGATTTAATCCATTGACAAAAAAATTGTTTTAACTAATTTACAAATTTGCGCATTTTTCAGAAAGAAAGAAAGACAGAAAGAAAGTTGTGTGTCCCTACCTTCTTCCTTTGGCATCTCAGGCTTGGGGGGAGGAATCGGAGGGGACATCAGCAGATTCTGGAGGTTCTGCTGGAAGACAAAAGAGAAAGAATCTGCTCAGCACACACACACACACACACACACACACACACACACCCCGTCTGGTCCTTGCTCTCACCATGTTCTCGTTGGAGACGATGAACTTCTCGACCCTCTGCTGCCTCATCCTGAACATCTTGGAGCCCTTGTTCTTGAGCAGGGAAAGCTCCTCCAGCATCACGTCCTTGGGCGTCTTGATCTTGGTGCCCAGGTCGAACTCGGAGGCCTCGGGGTCCGACTCATCGTCTGGGAAGAGGCAGAGGAGAAAGGATTGGAGGAGGAGGAAGAGAGGGAAAATGAAGGGAGAGAACAGTGAACAGTGGAGGTATGAGGGAAAAATAGTCCTGGTTTATCCATACTAAGAAAAAAGATAAAAGAGATAAAAGACCCTATCCTCATATAACTTACATCAGTTTGATACTACTTGCTATGATGTATAGTATGGATTTACCTCATTAAGATTTATGTCAGCCTAAAACGGGAGGTAAACTCTGTCTCCCAAATAAAAAGGTGTGTAAACTTTCAGGTGGGTTTACCCTCCACTACATGTCTAATATTGCGGACTATTGGAAAAAGGGACGTTTAAGACCGAAAAGGAGGCCTTTTTATCCTCTTTCTTTCATGTAACTATCCATTGTGCTATAAACTAGGATGAGCACTTATGTAGAAATAAATAAATATAAAAAAAAACCTGGGGAGGTTTTAGGGGTTACTAGGCCAAAGCAATATGGCAGAAAAGGGTGTTTGGGAATGTCACACCAGGACCTCAACCGTCAACCGGACATTTATAGAGGGAAATCCTTGGCCACCTCTGGTACGGTTGATACAAACCCCCCCTCCGTCATCCTCTCTCTCTCTCTCTCTCTCCCTCTCTCTCTGTGATGGAGAGATCTGATGGATTTTACTGCTCCACAGAGCTCCTCATAAAACACTCTTCTCATCCACCACACACACTCCGATATCACTCATAACACCTGGAGCCTAGCCATAAACTACACACACACACGCACACACACACGCGCGCACATCCATAAAGCCGGGAGTTGGCATTGCAATGCTGTGGAGAGCTGTTAGCAGTGCCTCGTAAATCAGGCCTGTGGGTGGGTGTGTGTGTGGGTGTGTGGGTGTGTGACGGGGAGAGAGAGAGAAATGGAGAGAGAGAGGTGTGTGTGTGTGTGTGTGTGTGTGTGTGTGTGTGTGTAAATGTCCATGAGAGAGAAGCAGCGCAAGAGAGTGGTATGTGTGTGCATGTACATGTGTGTCGATGTGTGCATGCATAAGAGAGAGCAAGAGGGAGAGGTGTGTATGTGCATGTATGTGTGCGTGTGTATGCATGTGAGAGAGAGCAAGAGAGACAGAGAGAGAGAGAGAGAATAATTGGGGCTGCTGTGCAGAGCGAAGTCTCCCGTGGGGATATTGATTAGAGTGTTAATTCAGAAGAATGTGAAACTGGAGCCGGCTGCTGACTGGGAGGAAATTGGACAGACTGACGGAGGCAGGAGGGGGAAGCGGGGGGGTGGGGGAGTGGGGGGGGGGGGGGGGGACGACACAGATAGACTGACAGACAGACAGGCAGGGAGGATGGATGGATGAATGGGGGATAAACAGGAGCAAAATAATGGATAACCAGGATAAGTCCCCGACTGATTGATTGAAAACAAACTGGTTGACAGACAGACTGACAGAGAGATGAATAGAGGGACTGGCAGACAGCGTCCCAGACAGGGAAACAGGCAGAGATCAACAGATTGGTGAACAGAAGATCTAACCGTGTAGACAGATACACAGATGCTGCGGGGGTTCGACTGTGGAAATGTCTGCTCTTTTAAAGTGATGGTTTGCGACATTTTCTAACACCTGGTGTCTGGTAGGTCTTTCCTGGGAAAAATCCTCTGTTGCACATGAAATGATGTGTTTTATTTTTTCTGGTAGCAGCAATAGTGGTTTGTTTGGAATACATAGAAGAACTGGGTAGTTACAAACAGAAACTCAAACTGCATCAACAGAAAATCCAAGGAAAAAGACGTCAAAACTAACTATTTGATACATTTATGTGTCATCTATGTGTTACTATTAAATTGCACTGATTCCAGTTCAGCTGCTGCTTGCATATGTTCTGTCTCAAATATGGCGGGAGCAGATCTACAGTCTGGTATTTTGTGGTGCCATTACTGGTGACAGGTTTGTGATTGGTCTCCCACCTGATAATTACCCACCTCCCTCCAGGAGGTGCCACATGCATGTCAGATATTGTGTTACTTCCTGGAACAAGTGTGTGTGTGTGTGTGTGTGTGTGTGCTTATTTAATTGCAGTATAACAAGAACACAAGCAGCGATTTACACCCACACAGTGCCCTTTACACACACACACACACACACACACAGATTGTGCAGATAGCAGAAACCAGAGAGTGAGACTTATAATTGGATATGACATTTACAGGATTGGATGATCAAATCACATGGGAGAGATAGAAAGGTCTTCGAGGGATGAGGATGAATAGGACCGGCAAAATGTTACACGTGTGTACATGTCGCGTGCGAGTGTGTGATCTATATGCTGTTTGTGTGTTAGTGTGTGTGTGTGTGTGTGTGTGTGTGTGTGTCCTACCATCCTGGGTGATGTTGGACAGGTCAGTGATGATCTTGTTGGCCTTCTTCCTCTTGTTAGGAGGGACGGGAGTTGTCTGAGGCATGACAGCAGCCTATTGGACAGAACAGAGAAACAATGACCTCAGTGCACCAATTACACACCAGCCTGGGTCAAACAGTACTTGAAAACAATCCTTAGTGTTTGTTTCAATTGACTTGGAATATGACATGGGTGGAGCTAACTGCATTAGGACATTCAGATGGTGTTAGGTTCTAGCGCTCGCTGTATTGTCCTATACTGTAAACCCCACCTATCTTGTACTCAAAGCATGTTTAAACAAATGCTAAGACCCAAATACTATTTGACCCAGGTCTATAAGGTGCTACATTAACATGTAGCAAAAACCAGCATCAAGACATATAATGGTAGAGAAATTGGATACAATAAAAGCTAAACATATCCATGTATATTTTAGGAGTTATTAGTTTATGATGGAGTTTTAAAGCAATTCCCATACTCTAGCAAGCTACAGCATAACCTCACTAGGATCCCTAATTAAGTTAAGCATAGTTTGCTGATTCACCAGCATAGCATATAGCCCCTGCATGCCCCTGAGGACACTAATTCCCTGTGGCAGCTCATGTCTCTCTTGACTAACTACTCAGATGGGCGCCGGCAGTATGTCGCTGTCTATTGCACAGGTCGAAAGCAATTATGTAAGGCTGGAGGTGAGTCCCAGTACAAGAGAAAGAGCTGAAGGGCCCATCCATAGGGAGACAGTTAATGTAATTGCTTTTCATCCGCTGTAATTGAAGCTCATTTCCTAGCCTGGGATTCAATCCTGCACGAAGCTATTTTTATATACCCATGTTCTACAGCACAGTGTTGAGGGGGACTGTCACCAGTGCGAGACACACACACACATGACAGAGCACGCACACGCACACATACGTAAAAGCACACGCACAGGCACACACACTCACATTCACACGTTCACACTCAAAACGGCTTTACAGTCTTTTGCGATGAATAGGAGACAGTGGCCATGGATTAAATGGGAGATTACAGGCTTTTTGGAGATTCTGGGAAATTGGTTCTGGGAAATGCCGGCGGGAGGGAAATTGTGCGGGGCTGATGGAGGCTAAGAGGAGCAGCGTGAGGGCCTGGCTCCTGTTACCGCCCCCGTGGGCAGAGGGGCGCTCCTGTCCCCCACGACCGGCCTGTTTTAGCTCCAGATAAATCTCCAGGGGACAGCTGAGGAGGAAGAGCATCAGTCAGCACATTCCCAAACACACACATCCATCCATTCCCAAGCGCCCTGCTCCCTGACTAAAAACTCGCTGCACTGGGCCACATTCCTCACCTACCACAGCGTTAGGTGAGAGCTGGTGGAATAAGGATTTGTGAGAGGGGAAAGTAGGCCACTGGTCTGCTCCCATTCACATTTATTTAATTGCCATTCAAGCCACTGGTTGGCTGTGAAGTTGTGAGTCAGCAATATATTTGTCAAACCATATATAATGTGTCTGTGAGGTAGAGAGAGACGGTTAATCTAGAGGAGACCATGGAACAGCAGAAGCAGTCACTTCTGTAATGTTAGGTTGAGCATCTGATTCCTTCATTCATGAATTTATCAGTTGGCATATGCCTCTACAGGATGCAGAACATGATACACCACCAACGGGGGCTCCTCTGGCAGGGCCTTGCCAACACGTGTCGACCACAGCAATCAAAAGGATTTGAGTATAAATGTCTCCTTGTAAGCCCAAAGACGACTCAGAGTTATTTGACAACTCGGTTACCAGCAGCACAGGATAATCCACAAACATGCGTGGCACGTATGAGAGAGAGAGCGTGTTTATGTGGTTGTGTGTGTTATTCATGCTGTCACACGCTTGCTTTCTCAGATGTCTTACCTACAAGCCAGGTATCCACCGGAAGAGAAGTGACAGGTCCCCAAAAAGGTCCCAGAATAGGTGGGTGTCAGAAGACGAGTAGATTCCCCAGGTAGATTTTGAGTCCCAGAGGCTGTGTCTTACTGACTGCCCTCCTCTATGCCCCAGAGAGAGTGAAACCCTATCGTCAGGGCTACTGCAGGGCTATGGACCGGGCCTGGGGGGGCGGGGGTGGCAGGGTGGATTGACTAGGGTGGATAGAGGGAGCTGGGGGGTGGGGTTCAGAGTTCAGAGGTTGGTAGGATGACTGATACCGCCTTGCAGATGCTCCTCTGGGCTTAGCTATCTATAGACCAACAGCAAGGGACAGTCATCCGACAAGGTGCAACATGCTCAGGCACATAGGACTTTTTGTCGGGGGAAGATCCTCCAGCTTGTGCACCCCTGCATCCTTTCCACCGCACCCTCCGATAGCAGGGGAACGAAGACGAAGTCGGGACAGAAAAGATCTTGTCAGCAGTGACGTTCTTGCTCTGTGTTTCCCTGTCACTCAGTTTGTACACGCCTAAGGGCAATTGTGTTTTTGTTGATGTGTTTCCCTTCCCCCCGATCCCTCTCTTCCTTCTTTCGTCCTGCACCCAGGTTGATATGACCAAGTTCAGGCCTAGTCTGCGCCTGGCAGCAGCTGTCTGTATCCTCATGTCACTGACTGACCAGTGAGAGAGATTTCTTCAGCATTGGAGGGAGTTTGTTTTAATATAGTCCCAATCCCCTGCCATTTTATTCAACCAGAGAGATCAGTGAATAAGAAATAATAATAAAAGAATAGCAAGAAAATAACAGTAAAGAAACTATTCTTATAATGACCATAACAACCCTGAAATGATCAAAGGGAGCCACAGAAGACTGAAAACGGCCACCAGTCCATGACCTGACCCGCCCCTCAACTCTGACCCTCGACCCCAAACGCTCATGTCTATTCTTTTGACCCACAAACATGGTGCGAGCAAAGAGTCTCTTTGGCTGAGCGGCGAGAGGAGATGGGATGTGCGAGGTGGCACTTCCCCTCCGCTTGCAATCACATTGTAAAAAAGCCATCAGAATTAAGAGTTTAAGAGTTTTAGCACTGGGCCAAATAGCTGGAGATTAACGGCTCCAAAAATAGGTGAAATGGGCTGTGTGTGTGTGTGTGTGTGTGTGTGTGTGTGTGTGCGTGTGTGTGTGTGTGTGTGTGTGTGCGTGTGTGGGTGCGTGTGGGTGCGCGCGTGCATGCACTCGAGAGTGCATGCACACTTGAGAGGGAGAAAGAGGGAGAGCAATAGAGAGAAGGAGGGAGAGAGAGGAAGAGGGGAGAAAGAGAACTAATTTGATGATGTGGCCAAGAGTTAAAGTGCTTCTTCAGTCATTGCTATAGGTGCAGTGTCAGGATGTATCTTTCAAAATACCAATAACCTACACTGTTGAAAAATGAGTATGTTCACTGGAGGATACAAGGTGCTTCGTATGTTGTACTCTCCACTAACACAGCAGTAGACCGGCGGACCTGAACAGGACTAAAGTTAGCAGCTAAAGTTAGCGCTGTCTGCCACCTGATCCCACTTAGGGGTCAGAGGTTAGATCCCTTTCTGTGGCCAAGGTTGGGTTTCACAGCGCCAAGGCCATCAGGTTGCTGTCATTAAACCACTCTGCAATGTAGGCCAAGAATCCTACAAGACCATTTTCAACTGCAGTGATTAAATATTATAGAATTAGAAAGGGGATGTATGTATTTCAAATAATTTTTTTCTTTTTAATAATTGAAATAGGTGTGCTGTCAGTTTAGATGTTTGTATGTGTGTAAATCAGTAAAAACTTATTGAAACAAAAAAGGGATGCCATCTGTCTTTCCCTAAGGTACTTATTATTGTTAAGCATTTTACCAGTGTAATATCTATGATGAGACTAAGGAGTGGACTGTAAACCGTAGAGATACAGCAAGTCTGCATGATAATGCCTATAGTGCCTCCCTGTGGTGAAAGTTCATAAAAAGATTTTCCCTGATGCCCAGACTAAGAGTCACTGCATCAATGATCTCAGAGCTACATAGATTCAGAGCCAACAATTCAGCCATCAGTGAAGTCAGAATAAGTCTGTAAGCAAGAAAGAAAGAGGGGAAAAAAAACTAGAGCAAGAGGAGGAGGAGATACAGAGGGCTGGTGTGAGACGTGGGTGACACAGGAAGAAACAGAATGACAGCTGAGGTGAGTCATGTCTATTTTTATTCAGCCGTGTGTCTCTGTGGCAAATAATCACAGCTAAACAGACTTGTCACACTGCTCTTGTTTCCTATCAACAGATCAGAAATCAAGTCTAAATGCCTCCCCAAAAACAGTGCTCCTCACCCTGTGAAAAACCACAGAAGAAGAAAACAACAAAGCGCACACCGCTGCAGAGTGCAACTACAAACATGACACTCATGACACTCAATCATCAAACAAAAATCCTGGCAGGTTCTCACTTGTAATATATAACAACAAGGGCATTAATAGTGTACACATGGAAGAGGCTACATAGACTGGTGAAATGCCACCTTTTCTGATATGATATGGATGGGAAGGAAACAGGTAGGATGTATACAGATTTAGGCTAAGTCAAATCCCCACCTGTTACAGTTCATCAGACACTGTCTCTAACATCTCTATTTGTTGATGTCTCTCCTGTCCTTTCTTCTCCATCTTTTTTCCCGCAGCTACTTCTCTCTCTCCACAGGCTTGTCTTTTGCACATCCTCCATTCTTCGGTCTATTCAGACTTAATTCTTTATCGTTCACGTTAAAACAATATTTACAGAAAACAACATTATTTCAGTTGTCCTCAACATGTCTGTCTGCCCCTTCAATTTTCCATTTCCATTTTTTAACCTGGCCTTTCTCGGTTTTCCACAATATATAACATTTCCTTAGCAAAACACAGTGTTCCCTTTAACTATGATCAAATGCAATAACAAATGAGTCGAAGTAGACAAGGTTACATGAAAGTGATAAAATGTGCTACATGGGTGTCCTATCCAAGCTGATGATCATGTGAAAAAACTTGTGATTGATTAAATCCTAAAATTCAATGCTAAATAACAATTCTACAATTACTGAAAACACATGGACTCTGCTCTTTGTTGTTCCCTTAGTGCAGCAGCTGGTCAGTTTATTGTGTCCAGTGTCTTTTCAGTGCATATTGGATCCAGGGCGCCAGACGCAGGGCTGCAGCCCCAGGTTGGAAGTGCTGAACCTGGGCCTGGGGACCCTGGCCGGTTGGGTGCTGCTGGATACGGGCCGAGAGGCGCCAGCAGGGCCCAGGGGACTCAGATCCGGGGCGCTTTTAAACTGCCTGTTGGCCTGCGCGGTGCTGGAGGGCTGCAGGTGGGAGAAGGTAGGGGTTGGGACTGGATTGGAAGCAGGAGCAGAGGACAGGGTGGGGAGCTGAGGGAGGGGGGCGGTAGGGGCCGGGGGAGGCGGGGGAGACAGCGGGGAGGTGGCCCACTGAGGCTGCGGCTGGTAGGGAGTGGTGGCCGGTTGAGGCTGAGGCTGGTAGGGTTGGTAGGGGGTGGGAGCGGGCGCGGGCGCGGGCGGAGGGGAAGTGACATCAGAGCGCCACAGCGGCTCTCCTAGCGTCGTGGCCGAGCGAGGCGCGATAACTTTGAGGGCGGGCCCTGTGGCTGTGGGAGGGGGCGTCGAGAAGCGCCTCACCTCACATACTCGAGCCGTCTTCATCGGCCCCTGGGCACCGCCTGGCGTTCCTCGCTGCTGCTGATAGGTGGAGGTGTTCTGGGGAGTCCCGCCCCCGTAGCTGAACAGAGAAGAGTTGAGCTGGTAGGGCTGGTGGCTCATAATGTCCACAGGCTTGATGCCCACTTTCTGCCCTCCTGCCTTAGATCCACCTGCCTTTGCCACCTCTGCCTTTTGTGGCTTCTGGGCCTTGGGAGGGCAGGAGGGGGAGAGCAGGGGGTTGTAGCTGATAGGAGGTGGAGCGCGGATGTTGGAGGAGTACTTCCAGGCAGCAGGGAGGGAGGGTGTGGGCGAGGGCTCCCTCGTCTGGGCAGGGGAGTAGGGCGCCGCGGCGACGGAGGGAGATCGCTCCACCACGTAGCGATCCATCCTGCTCTGCCTGCGGGCGAACAGCTGCCCTCCCTTCCCCCCCAGCTGTGGCACCTGCGGGGCCTGGGGTTTGGGCGCTACAGGAGGAGGTCTGGGCCCCCGCTGGGCCTGCATGAAGTTACAGGCCTCGGCCCCCAGCCTCAGCCAGTCCTCCTCGGGCCCCGACTCATGCCCGGCCTCCCCGCCGGCCCCGGCCCCACATCCTCTAGGCCCCACAGAGCTTAGGCCTGTCGTAGTGTGGTCGTTCATGTTCTGGAGCATGGAGAGCAGGGCGGGGTTCGGGGAAACGTCCTTGTTGTTCTGCACTGAGCAGAACATGGGCTTCTTGTTGCTGCGTCGACGAGCCTCCTGCAGGATGCCGGTGCGAGCGGCGGGGACGGAGATGCGCTGCTCACGTGTCGCCATCGAATCAGGAGCCTGGGGAGGCGCTGCGGTTGCCATGGCAGCGTTTGGAGTCGCAGCGCCTGTCATGTTGATGTAGGGGTTGAAGGACAGAGGTGGAGGAGGTTGGGCCTGGGCAGCAGGATGAGGATGAGGATGGGGAGGAGGAAGAGGAGGGGACAGCTGGGCCTGGATGTAGACCTGGGCAGGAGCAGGGGGATGTGGGGGGGAGAAGGGAGGAGCAGACATGCCAGGAGAGGGAGGAGGATAGTTAGGACCAGGAGGAGAGGGAAACAGTTGTGGGACTGAAGGGGAAAAGGGCTGAGCAGGTGATGGATAGACCGGAGGGGCAGCAGGAGAGAAAGGTGGAGCGGTGGAAGGAGAGAACGGGGCGGAGGGAGGAGAGAAGGGGGAGGCATGCACTGAGGACTGAGGAGAAAATGGCGGCGGGTTAGTGGAAGGCTGGGAGAAAGGAGCCGAGGCCAGAGAGGAGGGAGGCGAGAGCGCCGAGGGAGGAGAGTGGACAGAGGGGGGAGTGTGAACAGATGAGTTGTTGTTATTTCTCGGAGCGATGTAGAGAGAGGTGCTAGACACCGCTCTCCTGGCATCTGGCCCCGATGGCTGGCGAGGAGGCGGGATGGTCACCATGGTAACGGCCGCCACAGGTTTGGTCACCGTGGTTACAGTGGTGGGTCTGGGTTGGGGAGGGCGGAACGCCACGGGGGTAACGGCTGCACGAGCGGCGGCAGGGCCAGGGGTGAAGGGGCGCGCGGTGCGGTTCAGTACACTCCCTGGATTAGGACTAAGGTTGATGTTCAGGTTATGATCTGAGTCTATGTTTGGGTTAGGGTTAAAGTTAGGATTAGGACTAGGATTGGGGTTGCCATGGTGTCCATTTTGATTTGGAAGGGGTGTCTGAGAGGGCGGGCTCAGAACAACACTAGCCCGGCTCACAGCTACTGACCCCCCATTGGTCAGAGCCACCGCTGGGGGAGACATGTAGGCGGGGTTAGGAGCGGGGTGGGCACTGATAGGCTGCTTCGTGCCGCCGCTCTCCAGCCTCGAGCCCTGATAGGCCGAGCCGTCCAGCCCTGATACCTCCAACCCTGGGCTGTGATTGACAGAGGTCACAAGCCCTGGACTCTGATAGGTTGAGATGTCCAGCCCTGGACTGTGATTGGTTGTTGGAGTAGCTGGTGTAGTTGATGGGCAGGCGGAGCTTCTCCTGTCCAGCAGGTCTAGATAGCCACTATCCCACGTCGGGTCAAAGGACGCCGAGAATCCCTCTTCGTCAACATCTGAGCCACTTAGGAAAGAACTTCCCCCTTCTTCCTCTGTCTCCCCTCCTGTCTCTCCCTCTGTCTCCCCTCCTGTGTCTCCCTCCGCCTTGCCAAAGCAGGTCAGTGTGTATTTCTTGGCCCTCTGCCGGCGTTTCTTGAACATAAGCACCCCTTTAGAGTTGGGGTTGGGAGCATCAGTCAGCAAAGAGGCAATAGAGCGGCATTTAGTACGAGCCTCTTTCACCTGCTTCTCCACCACACTCTCCCCGCGCTGCAACTCTGAAAGAGAGGAAGAGGAGAGACAGAGGGGCCAAGAAAGAGATGGAGAAAGAGGGGGAGAGAGAAAGAGAGGGGCAGAAAAAGAGAGAACAGGTTATGAGACTTTTGATGAATACATAACAAGACGCATGCAACAAATAACGGAAACTACACCTCACCGACTCCGAGTGGAGCCTGATTTATGCAGTATTATCTCAGTGAGGAGCTGGGATGAGGATTACCAATGACGGACAGGAGAGTGTGTTGTGGATTTAGAACAAAGAATTCCTACTGCTCTCCAATGTTGAGTCACACACTCCAGGAAGGTGACATCAGGGTGTCTGTGTTGCGTGTGTGTTTGTGCATGTGTGTGTGTGTTTGTGTGTGTGTGTGTGTGTATCTCTGCTAAGTGTAAGGCTATTTAAGTCTTTTTAGTATCTAGGCTCATCTCACATGAATATCCTCATAAACATACTTACTGCATAACTGTGGTCTGATGTAAGCTCTGCACTCACACATCCACATTCTATCTCACTTCCATACATTGACAAAAACAGTTGCCTTTACCAAGATACAACAACAACCAATGTAAATACAGGAAATATATAAGACAAACACACAATCAGACTATCAAACTTCATGATATTTCAGTTTCCAGTTTCCTAGGAAATCAATCTCACCCTCAGTCGGGGAGAAGTAATCTTCAATGTTTTGTACCTTTAGCTCCATGAATTACTTTTGCATACAGTAACAGATCCAGACCCACATTGAATCATGATATTCATCTCTACATCATAAAACCACCAAAAGATGCACAGGTAGAGTGATAGAGTAGTAGAGTATTAGCTAAATGTCTCACCTATCATTACCTCAATCATCAACATCAGTCAAGTCCACTAAGTCCAATACCAACAAACATTAACAACATTAACATACATCACAACCGCTTGAACCGTAATAACTTACTATAGTGCTAAAAAAACAACACAGAAATTAACTAATTCTGATTTTTTTGAAAAAAGCAAACATTCACTTCAAACTGTATTAGTTCCAGTTCCAGTTATTCTGCATGTCAGTTGAGTTATATGTGTGAACAAGTGTGTATGTCTCTTACCTGCGTACACGGTGTGTGGGACTGTGTGTCCACCCAGGTCTGAACCCGAAGGAGATGTGAGGTCCCTCATCTCGCAAGTGTGTGTGTGTATATCCCTATAACCTCCCTCACACACACCCACACACACACACGCAGAAGTGGAGAGTGTCCAGAGCCACTCTTAGGGGGCACCGTTTAGTCTCTCCCTCTGTCTTCCCCTTCTTCTCTCAGGCCACGGCCCATGTAAAGACCTTTGTCTCTTTCCAGCAACCCAAACTAACACATGATGTCAGCCCACTATTCCTGTCTGTCTGACAGGCATCGAGCACCTGTCCAGGCCCTCTCTGTCTCCCACACACACACACACACACACACACACACGCACTCAATGACACGGTGTCTAAACATCCTCGGGTGAGGGGTCTCCCTGTCCTTGTGTGTGTGTGTGTGTGTGTGTGTGTGTGTGTGTGTGTGTGTGTGTTACTAAGGCCAGTTATAGGTTATAGAGAACGACTTGCTCATAACTCTTTGCTGATCTGCCATTCTCTGCTGTTGCCACTTCACTCCAGACCCCTAACTACTGCTGCCACACAACTCTATACCAGATCCAACAATGCCATATCCAAAGCCAAAGGCAATGTGTGTGTGTGTGTGTGTGTGTGTGTGTGTGTGTGTGTAATGTGAGAAAGGGCAGGTCCCCGGCCTCCTCAGTCAACAGTCTGTCACTATTGTCCCCCCGTCCCGTCCTGCAAAGCCCTAACCTGAACCCTTCAGTCCTTAGCCTCTGGTACTAGAGGACAGGTCTCTCATTACTGTAACATCTATTCAGTCACAACTCAGTCACTGCATAGCTATTCAGTTTGATCATCAGCATCACTTAATCATTATTCACTATCTATCTGTGCGAGAAGAATTAGTCAATAAAAAATGGCAAGAGTTAAAAATTGATAGCACAGTAGAAATCATAAACCTCTTTCTGACATGTTGTACACACATGTAAGTGCATGAACATCCAACACACACATATACCTGAAATCACACACACTCACATATACACACACACACACCCACACACACACTCATGTGAACACACAGGAACACATACACAACATATTCAGCTGTGCGGCTCTGTAAGTCGGAGTTATGTCCAGTCTGTCCATGAGAAGCATCAATGCCTATAAATACAGTCAGTGAGGCAAATGCTCAGAATACTGACAGAGGAGATAGACTGCTGTTGCGGGGGGCAGAAGAGGGGAGGGGGGGTGGAATACCTCTGTAGATATCTGGTATATCTCACCCCACCGTGGCCAACTCCTCTGCCTGCAAATCCGGCTTTGAGGGAGGCTCCAGTTACAGCCAACAACCACTAGAGGGCGATATAGCTGTAGATTTTAAGCTGCAACATTATGCACAGCGAACAGCTGCCCCGATAAACACCAAGGGAATCCTATCTAATCTATCTAATCTGATCCTAATCTAAATCAAAAAGTAAAAACACTGCGCTCAATTAGGTGCATACTACTGTTTCTTTTTCCAATCCTTTTAATCTACCAGCTGTAGTTACTGTGAGAGAAGAGATGTTCCTCCTCTTGGTTAGCAGCTGGTGGTTAAACTTGCCAAATAAAAGTTTGGAAAATTTGATTACTGACAATCATTCCACTTGGAAAATTGGTGAACTGCCGGTCACAGCATATCACCACATTTCTTGTACACCCCGTTAATACATGTCCCCCCTTATTGTTCCTTTCCCTTCCTCCCTCGTCCTCCTTGGTGTCGCTCCAAGTGTGTTTGTTTTCTCTTTGGCTTTACGGAAGAGGATTAACATATTGGAAGTGATTTTTCCATCAGGCTTTCACTCGTTCCACCATCTGCCATTGCGAGAAACTTGAACGCTTTACCTCTCTTTGTGGTGGAAGAACAGCACTCTCTTCCTGCCGTAAAAACAAAATCTGACCCGATGACACATGGTGTAAAATTCGGTGTAGAGGCAAGTAGAGGCTGCCAATCTTCCCAATGATGGTCTCGTATGTTTACGGTACTCATAATTCTGTCTCAAAATGAATGTGGTAATGAATTATTGATGTTTAAATGCTACACAAAGCACATTTAACAGTGCAACATTGTTCCATGATGTATACTCACTGGCTTGCCGTGCCTTGTCCATGTAGGTGGTGGACAGCTCATCGCTGATGGGGGTCAGCTGCGGTCCCACCATGGGCACCAGCTGTCGACCAGACCCCAGCATCAGAGCCTCTTTAGCCCGCTCAGGAGACACCAGCGGCGGGCAGGCGATCCCTACGCAGCCCCCGGCCTCCTGGAAGCCACTATCCCCCTCTCCCTCCCCCTCCACCAACCCCTGGTCAGGGGTCGGGGTGAGCGTGTGAGGGGTGAGAGTGTGTGGGGTGTGCGCTGGGGTGGCCCACTCCATCTGGGGGGGCTGGTAGACCAGCTCTCTCCGAGGGACGCCAGGTAGACACTCCCCCAGGTCGGGTTCCTCCCACTGCCCCTGGGAGGAAACCCCTCCATCTGGGGCGCTCTCATACCTTAGATCAAAAGACAAGCATTTTCTTTAAGTTCTAACGTCTAAACTTTTGACATTATGTGAATATTGTTTACTACAAGAGAGGGAGCTAATAAAGTAAAGGTAAAGAATCCCTGTCTGATCCGCCTTCCCTACATCTCTTACCCGCTCATCTCTGAGGTCTCCTCCTCCTCTTGGTTGTCATAGCGCCCAGGTGAGCGTGCATGAGGAGGCGTGCGGCGCTGGCGGCGGTGCGTGTGCGTCTGTGTGTCTGCATCGCTGTCCGTCTCGCCGTAGTAGGCCTCGCTGTCTGGAGGGGAGGTGACGCCCCTGGGCCCCCTGGTGGGGGAGAGGACAGAGGGACGGTGGGAGGGCAGCGGGGCCCCAGGAGGAGACAGGACCCTCACCGAGGAGTGGGGGGATACAGAGCAACCAGAGAGGGATGAGGAGTGAAATCCAGAGGGAGCCCTGGAAACATACAGACACAGCAGATGATCTATTATGTTGATTTTTCAGCATACAAAGAAATCTGTTTAGTTCTATTTACTGTATTTGTGAAAATGTGAAATATGTGGCAAGGATGTATGATATGGAGTTATGTGGCTACGTCAGAAAGTGTGTGACAGTATGCAATACATGTTTGTTTGTGTCTGTTTGTGTTTGTATGTGTGTGTATGTGTGTGCATGTGTGTGTATGTGTGCGCTGCTTGGCTTAGCATGCTCTGACCTCTTAACCCTCAGGCTAAGCGTAGCTCTCTGTGTGTCGATGAGGCTCATGGCCTGAGCGTGACTGAGCTCTGCACACATATGGTCGTCAATAGCAACCAGCTCATCGTCCTCCTTCAGGCCGGCCCTGCATGCTTTGCTGCGCCTGCGTACCTGCAGGGAGACAAGGGGTTAATTACACATTAGTACATAGCTGTGATAAAAAAAGATATCAATCTATTCATAGTGTGTGTGCTTTCCCATCCCTAATCTTCACCTTCCAGGGGCCACAGCACCAAATTATATATTGTTGGCCTATACATTGTCTAACAAGTATCCCAAACAGTCTCACACTGCTCTGTTTGATTGTAGAGTTGTAGGTAGTTTTGAGTGTTAAATTGTCAACCAAGTGATGTCATACAAAGGATACTGGCAGGCCTTTTCCAATATAAATACACTATTACTCTCATAACTCTACCCTAACACTTCTCAAACTTTTATGTTTTCTGGAATTAGAAACAGTTGGATTTGTATGTTGCGGACCAGCAAGCAACAATACCGCCATCTTCAGGGACAGCTTAAATTAAACCTAATTAATAGTCATTTTCTATGGAAACTTCAGTCTACTTCCCATTTACCAAAAAGCCTGTATGTTTGCAGACCAAGTGGGGAACACTGACTGCTCAGTAACGTCCCAGAGACTGGCACCCATCTCCAGTCCTGACCGGCCGAACACTGCCAGAATAACTCCTGAAGTCATTAAGCTATTATAGCTGGAGGGGGGGGCTAAGAGATGATGTCATAGGATCCTTCAGGAAGTATGTCTGTGGGGGGTTGGTGACTGATAGATGGGAAGCAGTGTATTCTTGTCGGCTAGATTGCAGTTTCCCCTAAAAGAAGTAGATAAGGCCCTCCCTCTCACATACACACCAATACACGGACCTTATCGCCGTCGCCTCAGTTGGAGGTAAAAATATTGAGTGGAGGCGCTGTGTGTTCCCGCACCTACTTTGACTCTTAGGAGTGTACAGTCTTTCCCTTTATCGGTATCTCTTGACCCAATAACCCCATTCACTCACTTGATTGCGCGATTGTATGAACATGTGCAAGGACAAGCACACGCTCAAACTCCTTATCTCACTCTCTCTCTCTCTCCCTCTCTCTCACAGACACACACACACACACACACATACACACACAACAACTGAGCATCATGAAAGAGGGGGTTTGAACAGCTGCATCAGCCCTCTGGACCAGGGGGCATTCGCCATGTGTTCCCCACATACCCAAAATAAAACCTAGTGGGAAAATCAACCACATTCCTAGACAGACCCAAGACAGGAGCTAGTGTGATGTGAAGAAGAATACTACCTATGGCATTAGAATAAAAGCTTTTTAAGACAGGAAAGAGTGCGTGCATGTGTGTGTCTGTGAGTGTGTGAGTGTGTGTGTGAATGAAAGGCCTTTTTTCCATGCCCAGCTTCCAGCCCCTCTTAAATGAGCTATTCTGATCCTCTAGTCTGCACTCCATTCCCAACTGGGCTTATCTGAGGCATGCCTCACTTCCACACACACATACATACGTGTACGCGCACACAAACACCCATGAGAGGATGCACACATACACACAAGAGGAAGCAAACCCTGATCAAACTAAGGTGACCTTATCTGCTTGAAAATACTGGGTAAAGAGGGGTGTTTGGTGCCAGAGCCACTCTCTTTATCTCCTGCCAGACTCCATATTCAATCAGAGGTTATGACAGCTTATCAGTGGCTAGTGAACATTTAGGTTGGTCAGTGTGAGCGAGGTCACATTCCTCCTCTCTAGAATAGCTTTTCTTATTAGAGAGAACATTCTGGACTGTCAACGAATATAAGGACAGACACAAAAAGCCTTTGGAGAAACCGAACCAAAAAAAAAAGTCAATCCCTGCGCTTAAAGTGGACTTATCGTGTCTCACAAGCATTCTATACTGACAAATCCAAAACAAATTCATTGTCTATGATGTGCGCATTCATACAGCCACACACGGGTACACACGACATCAACATAAGGAGTGCATGCATGCGCACGCACACACACACACACACACACAGTTCATTCATTGTCTGTGTCTCAGATATACCTTGTTTCTGACAGAAATGTTTGCTGTAACATTAGATTCAGAACCATAATAACAAGAAGCACCTACTAATCTAATGTATGTTCGTTGTCAACATATAGTGATGAAACCCAAGTCAAGACCAAAACTCAAACATGTGTCCACGCTATGTAATCCTCTCACCCACAAACCCCAGCTGAAACATGACAGGCAGATAAAACTGAACCAAGCAGCAGACATCTGAGCTCATAGTGTAGTCAAAGCAATGGGCAATCGATCCATTTTATTCAGAATCTAAGGATATTAGCCAACAAGGTTCAAGCTAGGCTTACGAACATAAACTGCAACCACATTAACCACTATTGAAACCTCAAGATTGACCACAGGCCACGTAACAAGGCCTCAGACCACAATTAACAGCTGCAATCCCTATTCAGTCCATCCACTCATGTTACCACCTTGGCACTAACCTCTCAGCAACACACACACACACACACACACACACACTATACAGTACCTTGGCCACCTGTAGTGGCTTGTGGTGCTCTGCTCCTCCCTGCAGTCTGAAGCCCCATGGGGCTCCTCCGGACAGGGAGACCACAACCTCCTCCGCTACCATCCTGCTCACAGCTCACAGCCTGCTGTGTGTGAGGGCCTCGGAGAGACAGAGTGCGTATATGTTGCACTCCCCTTCTTCAGTTCCTCACACTATGCGAGTACCAAAAGAGTAAGTGGGGCCGCTGTGTGTGTGTGTGTGTGTGTGCTGCCTCTCCGCTCCTCTCTGTGACCATGCCCAGTCTCTCCACCCATAGGGAGACAGGGGGTGGCTGGCTTTCATCTGCTCACAGTGGAATGCTGTGTCGGCGGGTGCGCATTGGTGGGTGAGAGGGGGCAAAAGTCTCTGTGTGCGTGTGTGTGTGCGTGTGTGTGCCCTGGCCCTCCCTTGTATTCAACACTTGCCATGTCACTCTCAAGTGCTCCGCCAAGGGGATGCTGGCTGATACACCGTCCCGAAATAACCACCACCACTCTCCTCTCTCAACCCCCAGCGCAGCCGCCTTGGCTCAGCGCTTTGCCTCCCATCTCCCCACAGCACCCCGGAGCTTACAGCAGAGGAGGGGGGCGTGAAAAGGGGGTATTTTAGGAATGTTTATGGTTGTATTGTCCATAGAGTCCAACAGCTCCACGGTCATGTCTGGGTGCCTTGGGGAGCTAGGGGAGCAGCACTGTGCACACAAAAACACATAGGCATTGATTTCAAAGTGGATTTGTGGATAGACAGACAGTCCTTTAACAAATGACTCAAGTTCAAGTCCTATGTTGGCAAGCATCTCCCTGCTGAAGTGTCCTTGAGCAAGATATTGAATCCCTTCCAGCTCCTGGGGTGCTGTACTATAGCTGACCCTGACCTCTGACCTCTACCTGAATTTCCTTATGGGGATCCATAAAGTATCACATTATTAGTATTATTATTATTATTATTTGAGGAAGTATCAGGGGATCAGCCTAGCCTAATTTAGCCCTTGGCCTAATTCGATGAGCCAAAATTTTAAGAGCCAGCAACATGTTCCTATAACAAACAGTGTGAAAACAAGAACATTTGTAGGCCTGTGCATATTCTATTTCAATATGTGTCAACCCCTCAAGTGAAAGAATCTCATTACACATGTTGTATGTTGACTACTAGCACTTAACTTAGCCTACTTTAAAATCCTCCCTGAGGACCTGGAATGGAAAACACAAATGGCTTAAACTTCTATACCAGGAACTTGTTGGAAAAGAGTGGACCCACTCCTTTCCAACAAGTTCCAGTACCACAATAAATATACAAAATAATCACTCCCCACGCATTAGCCCTTGAATTGCTTTCAGAAAACAATGTTTTTTGCTGTTAATATCGCAGGTGACCCGGGAGGAAGAGTCGCTGCAGTGTCCGGATGTGGACGTGGCACAGCGCTGCAGCAGTTCCGGTGAATGTCCGCTTCTGATACCGAGGAAGGATTAGAGAAACACCCCGGGAGGACATCGGCGTAACAGTTTGTCGACCACCGGGTTTCTAACTCTGCTCTGAACAGAGGACAGCCTAACTATTTACAACACTTCGGAGGTATGTTTCGATTTGAAACCATTTATTATGTGACATTCCTGCCTAGCTTGATACGGGGACTAGGATTTTGCTACGTTTGCTAATGCTAGCTAGTGCTACCAGCTAGCGTCGCTCTGCGAGATAGCTGAAGCCCACTAGTTGGCTAACATTTGCTAGCTCCGGTCTGGGGATTCACAGCTGATTCAACAACTGCTGCTGTCATCATGATTGAAGTGGTCCCGTTGCTAACGTTAGCTAGCTAGGCCCCATAAGCTGGCAGTCTGGAAAATCAACGATCCTCTTCTGCGCATCGCCCTGTGGCTAAGCTAGTAGCAGGTAGCTTGCGCTGGCCAGGTTCCGTGTTGTGAGGTTTTGGTTGACGTTAGCTTGCTAACGTTAGCTAGCTAGTAAGGTAACAGTAATGCGGTACTGAGGTTGTTCCCGTTAGCATACACTTACGCTAGCTAGCTTTCCTCGGCTGTGCTTTTGATCACATTATCCCTCAAGGTAGTTAGCGATATATTTGCCTGTCTTAAGTTTCCTACTATGGGAGAATACATTTCGTTGTGGCTTTAAGAATACTTCTGTAGTGTTTGACTGAAATGGCTAAAGAGTAAATCGCTCTTCGTGTTCAGTAAACTGTGAACCTAGCCAGAGAGGAGCAGATGTGGGTCACTCAACAGGCCCGTCATACTAAATAGCTGCACGACTCCAGCGATTGTGTTTCTCGTCGTGGCACCTGCACTGCTGAATTATTCAAAGGCCCTGCTCGCTTAGCCCGTGTTTGTCTGTCAGATGATACTCATCATACTGTCACATAGGTTAGGCTAAACTTCACAAGCCAAGTGAATAAACAACACAACTTGTGCACATCTGTTGGCAAGAATGAGGTTGATATATGATATGTAGGAATAATCTTGCTCAGTAAGTTGATTGCTCTACTAAGTAGAGGGACCTTCACTAGTAGGTAAATGACCTGGCTGTGATGGCCCTTAGACATTTCAGTCAGATAGAGGCATGGGTCCTGTAGAAGGGACACTTAACAAATCTAACAGTGTTTTCACTTTTTATTAACCATTTCATCTCCTCCTGTGGGAGAGAGTTACAGGTCTTGTGGCTTGTGCCTGTGGTGCTGTAAATTAGCAGACCGAACAGACCACTATTGAGTTTGTTTTGGTTTAAGTCAGTGTCTTGTGCTACTTTCAGTATGACAATCATGTGCATCCTCTGAGTAAAGTGTTAGGTGTTGAGTTAATGTCAAGCCAGGCTTTGTTATTGCTCTGTGTGCTGAGTCTCACTATAGTTAGTGACTAAGGTGCAATTGGAGGGTGTGACCAAGTCAAACAGAAAGCTAATAAAGGTGTTTCTCTGATACAGGAAATATGACGGATATAAGTATGGCTGACTGTTGTGCCCACTCTCAGTTAAAAGATGTGCAGGCTTGAATGTTCTGAAAGCTTTGTGTGTTACTTTCCCCATTGTTTGTTAGTTCAGGTGTGAGGTGCCTACAAACTCAGCTTGCTCTGGGTCATGTGTCTTCCTGTGACTGTCCTGATTTTTAATGACAGCATAGTTGAAAACAGAATAGAATGTATCCTATAGGTTACATAACCTTTGACTGAATTGCACAACTCCTGTTCATATATCAAGATGAAGTCAAAGATTTGGCGGTGAATCCTCTCAGATCCATTGCTTGTTGTGTTTAAGGTTCTGGCCGTCGTCTTGTAGCAGCACATTTCCCCCTTAGTGTGAGGAGTGCTGTGTGGGCAGATTCTCCTCTCCGCTGGAGAGAGAGGCCTTCACTTTAGACCCAGTGTAACTCAGGACTCTCAGCCTTGCTCATCATTAACATCACTATACTGCCCCACAGGCTTCTTTACTCCAGGCATTCCAGTAGTGAAATCTCTGTTTTCAACTCGGTAACAGGCTCGACAGGCTGGTTGTGAATGATCGTTTTGAGTAACTCTTGGTGGTTCTGTCATAATCTAATCCAGATTTAGGGATGAACTGAGGATGAATGTAAACCAGCAGACTCCCATGGCGTCTCCATACGGCCAGCCCCAGCCTGGCTATGGCCAGCCCAGCTACGCTCCCCTGGGTGGGGGGTACCCCGCCCCCTACGCACCCTACAATGGCCCTGCGTCAGCCTACCAGCCCGGGGCTCCCCCACAAGGTAAAGTGCAGCTTCTGTCTGTGTGTTTTTGAATGTGTGTGTCGGTGAGACAGAGAGAGAGAGAGAGAGAGAGGGACACACATCAGATTAGCCGTGATGCTGTTCAAGCATTCACAAGGCCATAACCTTGAAGTGTCCTACCCCCTTCCCTCTGCGTGAGTGTGCTTGCAAGTGTGAGAAAGAGCAGCGTGCCACTGCAGTTCTAGCTTTTGCATTGTGTTCATCTGAATTTCCTGTGTCCCCTCATTCCTTCACCTTGCTTTAAGTATTTCCCTCCATCTCTCTGTATTTGTCTTCTCTCCCTCTTTCTTGTATTTCAGGTTACTCTCCTTATGCAAGCTTTCCCTCTAAGGCTGTGGCAGCCAACCCAGTCTCTGACCTGTCCTCTTCTCTTGACTTAGGTAACTGCCTCCTCTCTGTCTCTTTCTTGCTCATTTCCCACTCCCACACGCTCTACTATCATTGCTTTGGAGTCAGACAAAGATGTTGGACTCGTTTGTAAAATACTGTTCGAACTTCCTGTATGTACAAGTGGGCGTTATCGTTCCTGCCATGTGCTCTTCCCCACAAGCACTAGAACAGGATCAGTTTAGCCCGCCCCACGCCAACAGCTGTTACCATAGCAACCAATCTGTTACTGACCTCAAAGTAATTTCTTATTACAGAATTGCAATATGAACTCTAAACGTGGACAACACTTCTAGGTTGTGACAGATCTGTTCCAAATTAGATCTTTGCATCAGTAGGATATATCTCTATTTGCTATTTCAGTGTCTAGTAGCAAAGGCAGAGTGATGTCTCACTTCCTCCCTGTCTCCTGGACATCTCACTTTTTGTTAAATTATTAGTGGATTGAAATTTTCAAATGATTTCTGAGCTGCAAGTTTAATTTTAGAATACTAAAAACTGAAGACAAGTTGGCAACCTGACAAATACAATACTAGAATTTACGTACCGGCCACAGCCAAAAATTGTCAGATGTCTGGTGTTGATTTCAAGCCCTGATCAGAGCATCAGTCCCATGAATCTGACTGATGCTCTTAACACACATCCCTTGCTAGCCTGGTTTCAGTATTTAGTCTGTCCTCCTAAACCTCAGAGGGAAAATCTGGGAATGTAACCAGGTGGTTTTAAAATAGTGTCTGGGATCCACAGTGGCCTATAGCCATGTTCAGCTCGCTGCACTAATCTCATCACTGTAGAACGATTGATTTCAGAAAGGATTCAGGATTATTGTGAGCAAAAATGATTATGTCTATTGCAGGTAGCTGTGTAATCTTTTATCCCCGTCTTTCAGGTCCTGCCAGGGGCCCTCCTACTTCTGGGCCCCCTCCAGTCTCAGCGCCTCAGCCCTACTCCCAGTACAGTCAAGGGGATATCCAGAATGGACCCCCACCTATGACCCAGGCACCGCCCAGGTAATTACTGATTAAAATCACATTGAAAGATAGGGGGTTCTGGTTGTGAAATATTCAGGATAGCACTCGCCCTGGGGTGTCGGTCAGAACACACTAGACAGGAGACAGGATGGAGCTTTAACCGTTTAGTGACTGATTTATCCTCAATACAGCACAGCGGTACAGTAGACCCAATTATGACATGCATCAAAGCTAGGTGTGTGGTCTGAAACAAATCGGAAATAAAATATACATACATCAGGTTAGTCATAACTACCAACAATTCAACTAGGCTTTGCTGAAACTGTATACAGGACTTAACAGTAATGATAATCCTGGTTCTGACACTGATGAAGTTAGTAACAATGTAAACACTGACAGCAATAATAATCCTATTAATACAAATGCCAATATCAGTAGGCATACTAACGCTCATATTAATACCAGTACTACCAACATCAAAGACCCGCCGACCGTGTGGCTGGGTTACGTTTCACTAGAGCAGCAACACGTGGGTTTCATATAAGAAGCCACTGCAATTAGCAACTAATACGATATCAATTCCTATTTACCAGTAACAGTATTAATCAAACGCATGTACGGCTGATCAAACAGAGATACATCTAGCCAAATGTACACACAATAACTACGTCTATTAACTCTGTAGTCCGAAACACGTCCGTTCTTAGTCTCAATATTAGGATAAGAACATATAACTTACTGGTTGGACATTCATGCACACAGGAAAGGGGGGAGAAACATGCCAATTAACCAAAGGAAAAGTCTGTTAAGTCTTGCAGCGGTGACTCGAGGCGCACATCAGCGCTCGCTCCCATATGACGCTTGCTCGGGTGCACGCATGCACGCGCCGCCAATGGAGAGGTCCGCCTGGCCAATATGGGACTTTATTACACACATCCATGATGTGTTTTTTTCTTCAGGGGAATTCTAGATTTAGACATCTAACTTCCATTTATTTCTGATTGAACCTTAGTGTTTCTCTGCGTTTTTTGTGGTCTTGATCACGTCCCTGCTGCATGTTTGCATGGACGGTCTGTATACTTGGGATGCTTTCACACCAAGCTTCTTTGAAGCGGTTTATTCAAATTCTTATTTTTAATTCTTAGTTTATTCCAATTACAAAAATGTAACAAGTTAAACGTTTCTGCTATGGTTCAGAAAGAACAGAAAATGAACTTCAGGTGTACTTGCACCCGCAGCACGGTGTAAGCACAGATGGTTTAGTGTGTGCGCAGTGTTGACAGTCTGTATGTCTCCAGGCCTGCCGTGTCTCAGCCATACAACCAGGGAGCAATGAACCTGTCAGGGCCACACCCCTCCTATCCCCAGCAGTATGGGGCCCCACCCAGCATGCACCAGGTCACCAATCAGATGACTGGGTTGCAGATCACCTCTGGACCGCCCACACCGGCCGGGCCAGGATATGGTAAGCCTTGAATGGATTTACACTTGACTGCAAAGTCATTTATCAGAAGAATGATGACTACTACTGGCTCTTCCCCCCAGGCAGCTAAATAAATGTGAATGGTAGTAAAGGAGATGTCAATCAAAATGGCATATTGATCTGCCCCAAAAAGAAGTGACAAGCGATCCTGTGCTGTCTGACACTGGGTTCACACAGGAAGCTTTCACGCGCAAGTCGCAGTTGGGTTGTTCACACAAGAAGCGTATTCCTCCGCGCCGGCCAGCACCTCTCCTGCTCTACAGGAGGAGAAAACCCTGTGGAAACAGCTGAAGGCTGCTTACATTGTGCTCCAATAGCCACCAAAGCTTCATCTGTTCACTGTTGTCCTTGTAGAAACACTGCTGACAGCTCACTGTACTTTTCCACATCAGGGATTAACTTTATGTCTTCCATCTTCTTCATTTCTCCCTTTCTTCACAAACTCCCTCATATCAAAGCAGTCACATTTATTTGTTTGTTTTTTCAGCATCAGTCGTGACTTGTGATCAGGCAATAATTAGGAAAGTGTAGGGGACCTAGATATATCTCTCCACGGCCAATGTGAATGACCTGACCCATTAACATGGGCGCTGAAAGGAAGCGGCCTCCGCTTCGGGGCCGCTACACGTCCTGTGTGAACCGAGCACGACAAACAGGTGTGGTGGGTTAGAGATGAATTTGTTTCATTTACAAACTGGGATGATCTTGATTTGCTTGAAAAACATAAGGAAAGTCAGTCACACCCTTAACTGAACAAATTTTACATACATAGGAACAAGTCTATCAGAGGCTTCATGACACTTTGTTGGTCTATGTCTCTCTCCTCAGCTCCGCCTCACAGCTCCCAGCCTCCAATCAATGCTGCCTACTCCGCTGCATCTCCTCCCTCCTACACCCAAGCCCCTCCCCCTGCGTCCACTGCCCCCACCCAGGCGCCCCCTCCCAGTGACCCTGCACCTCCTCAGCAATACTACGGAGGCCCTCCTCCTTCACGACAGCCATTCACCTCCTCTGTTCCCCCTACCTCTCAACAGCCGTTCACCTCCTCTGCACCCCCTCCTCCCTCTCAGCAAGCCTTTCCTCCCTCCTCCTTCTCCGGTCCTGTGCCTCCGCCCAGCCAAGCTCCCGCTCCACCAGTGTCCCAGCCACAGCAGTCCTTCCCGCCCGCCCAGCCCCCCTTCTCCTCTGCCCCTCCACCTGTCAGCCAGCCTGCCTACGCCACTGGCCCGCCTCCCCCTGCACAGGGCTCCTTCCCACCTAGAGCTCCACCTCCTTCTTCTCAACCTGGGCCGTTCCCTCCCTCCGGTCCTCCTCCCACCTCAGCTCCTGCTGGCCCGTACCCAGGCGCCATGCCCTCCCAGCCCCAGCCCCCTCCGCCCCAGCCTTCTCCTTACCCCGCTGGCCCCCCTCCTCCCAGAGCGCAGATGCCTCCCACCTCTATGGCCCAGGCCAACCACCTGCCCCCAGGCCCACCGGGCCCCCCTGGGCCTCTGCAGCAGCCTCCGCCTCAGCCTGGCATGCAGGGAGGATACCCCCCCCAACAGAACGGTGAGGAGAGAGTCATCAATTTAAACACTAAATGCCACAACCCTCTCAGATACAACCCATATTATTCAAATGGAAATGGGGCATTCACTAAGGAAGCTAAATGGATAACTGCATGTTGTTTTGTCCATCGCTCAGTGATTTTCTTATTCTCTCCAGGAGCATTTGGACAGGTGAGAGGCCCTCAGCCTGGCTATGCAGGCCCATATCCCGGGCAACCAAACTACGGAGCCCCAGCACCAGCCCCCGCTCCTGCTCCCCCAGCACAGAAAAGACTTGACCCAGATGCCATCCCCAGCCCGGTGAGACATACACACTGTCCCCCTCTGCTGATCTCTTACTTTTATGACACATGCTGACTGTCAATCTCTGGCCCTAATTTGTTCCACACACCTCATTTTAAGATAGGGTAGTTGTGATGAAAGGTGATTTTTGAGGCGTATGTCTGTGTGAATGTTAAAAATGTGATGTATAAGATTTTGCATGCACTACAGCAGCTTAACAGTAATAATCTGTCTTTGTTGCTTGTAACCTTCTGTAGTCTCCTGTACATGTAGAACAGCTTAGCATGTGCATCAAACAGGCTAGATCTACTTGTGCCTGTAATATAGTCTACAGTACCACTAATCTATAATCAATACTACCGATCAGTCTGGACAACAACATAATGCTGCCTGCTACTCGGTACAATCTTGCTGCGTTTTCTCTTCTCACACTCTGTCTCCTTTTTATCTTTCACTCTTTGTATGTATTTATTTTATTCTGTTTTATTTTATTTTGCACATTTTGCTGGACAAACTCTGTTTTGAATGTAAAGCAAGCGTCTGACCTGCCGGCTGTGCAGAAATCAAGACATAGAATAGATCCAGACGCTATCCCCAGCCCAGTAAGTCTCCTGTGTGCCTGCCTTTAGCTCTGCTTCACCCTGTCCTCTCTGCTCTGTTGCACTAACACCACTGCTTCACCCCCTAACCCCGGCCTCTAACTCCCCCAAGCCAGTGGTATTCACAATGTCAAAGATGGGCTCCTGTTGCAAACATCAACAACTCAGACTTCTGTTCTATTGTATTGATGGCTCAGTCGTCCCCATTCTTTCCTATCCAGAAGGGCCTAGCAGATATACCAGTACACTGATCTTATCCGCCAATATAGGCATTTATATGCTATATTGGCATCTGATATATTCCAGCTATAATAATGCCACAGTAAAATTAGCACACTACAACTAGAACACTAGAACGGTCCTGTACCAAAGACCAGTGTACATAACATTGTTTCACAATGCTATTTGCGTCTTGGGTACTGTGACTTATGACAATTTTAGCAGTCACTGTGGTCTTTCTCTGTTACACAGACCAGATGTGACATATTTAAGGTCTTTATTCAAGGAACACTAATAACTTTTATTGGCAAATATATGTCATCAATCTTCCTCTCTATATCATCTCGCCAGCCCCACTAGCTCAGTCCCACCATGAGTTTCATCAGGAACTTGAGGCAGCCCATCTTAGTTTTGACAAACATGTCGAGGGTTTCCAGGGTTTGTCATCATTGGGATTCTCAGACAGCCACCCCTTCTCAACTCTCCCCCCTGCATGCCAGCCTGCAGCGTCTTGACTTACCCACATAAATGGCATGCATTAAGGAATCCTGACTTTTTTCCAGGGGATGTGATTTATTTCTGTTTTCCGAATCTTCTCATTACCGAGTCGTGAATGTGCACAAACGATGTAAACGTGTCTGTCCCACATGTCACCTGTGCTATGTCATTCGCCATATCTAGACAAACTCTTAATGGGTTTTCAATGTCTTTTCAGTAGCTGTGTGTGTAGGGTAATGTGAAAGGCTTCTCCTGCATGGGTGTTAGATGTTCATCTTTGAGACTTTGTCAGACCCAGGGAAAATTTGTCATGTGTACTTAAATGTGTGTATCCACGCTGGGAACGTGATGAATTAGGACTGTTTTCCTTCCTCAGATCCAGGTAATAGAGGACGACAAGGCTAAGAGCAATGAGCCATTCACCACGGGGGTCAGGGGTCAGGCCCCGCCCCTCGTCACCACAAACTTCCAGGTCAAAGATCAAGGTAGGCTCTACTTCCTGTTAACATCACCTGCATATCTGCAAACACTTCTCCTCACATTGCCAGGGCTTAAAGACCTCCCGTAATGTGCCGGATTTCCGGCGTATTGACGTTTTATATTCACAAACTATTTACTAAAAAAAAAAACTCACTCCACGTGGGGTTTTGTTTTTGATGCGTTTTATCCAATCATGTTAAGCAAAGCAATATTTTACAATTACCAATGGAATGTGAGTAAAAAAATTTTTATCCAATGAACAGCGAGCTACTTTCTATTACCATGTAGCACTGATTCCGTGGTACAGCACAGCTGAAATATGGAAACGAAGTTTATGAAAGCTGGTGAAGATACACGCGCCACTGAGACAGGGGTAAAAAACATGCCGCGATAGGTATGGATTGAATAAACGGGTGGAGACAGGAAACCGTTTGACACTTGGTGCGACAAATTAAGGGAACCGGGTGTTTGTTCTGCACTGTGTGCTCAAAGAGGCTGTACGGCACCAGCAGAAAGAAAGTGCTCTTTTGACATGAGGAAATCCCAGACACAACGCCGCTGTGCGCGCACTCCGATATCTGACCACATTGCCGGGAGCGACAGTTACAGCTGTAGCTTCACAATTTACAATCGTCATTCAGCATAAAAATGTGACATTGCTTTGACTGTTCTCTACGGAGCTCCCCAGGGGTCACCTGGTAAGAAAAAAATAATTTGTGTGGAAATCCATACGGGCACCGATTGGTCAACTGCGCACGGAATAGTAAACCGTGCGCATGGATTAGTAAACCGTGCCGTCAAATTAGTAATCGGTGCGTACGGAGTCCTAAAACATGCCCGTGGATTAGTAGACTGCACACGGATTTGTAATATGTATATTGATAACGTCAAACAGGGACACCACAGTGGCCCACAGAGTTGCATCTACAATTTGTAGATGTATGCATTAACTAGGGTTGCAAAATTCCGGGAATTTTCAAAGTTGGAAACTTTCCATGGGAATTAACGGGAATTTATGGGAATTAACGGGAATTTATGGGAATAAACGGGAATAAACCAGGAATTTACGAAATTGAAGGTATGCTCTTAATAGGGAACTTAAATATAGTTGGGGAAAATATATTTTAGCATAATCCTGACTAAAACAACCAGATATCATGCAAGTACAGTTGAATATCTATGCTATTCCTCAATCACATGCACACATAGCACACTGCTTACTGCAGGGCTATTGAGACCACGCCCCCTACATGCACTGTGCATTCCTGTGCATTTTTGTTAATTTTTGAATGGGTTGGGTCGGGGGGATGAGTAATATTTAACTCAACATTCATGTTTTTGTTCTTCAATGAAAGAATTGATTGTTCAATAAAATATTTAACACTTGATAAAGTTCTACTTACAAATAAATCTGTTTTAATTGTATTATTTTGGATGGATGTCTGCTTATAACAAAACAAATATTTATGCTTGGATATGATACCTTTCCATTAAATTACCCTCAATTCCCAGTTAATTCCCATAAATTCCCATTAATTCCCATAAATTCCCATAATTCCCATGGAAAGTTTCCAATTTGGAATATTTCCAAAATTCCCCAGCTTAACTTCCCATGGAAATTTACCGGAAACTTTCTGGAAATTTACCGGAAATTTTCCACCCCTTTGCAACCCTAGCATTAACATGCTTTTTCTACAAGCATGATTTATAGGGAGTAAATAGGTTTCTTATTGTCACCAAAACACACATCGGATCATATATGTGAACCATAACCATTGATTGATCACACCAGTAGGTCTATACTGGTGTGGTCTAGATGCCTAATGGCTATTATAGCTCACTATTCGTATGCCAAGCGGTGTGTAATGGCTCTGGCTCACTGTATATAGGCCTAAAAGTCCCTCTTTGATGTTATCAATATACATATTACAAATCTGTGCGCATGGTTTACAGTCAGGAACATTTCAGGCTCAACATGTTTTTTTGGCCCTGTGTTTACGCTGTCTTTATCCAAAAACAAATCAAATGATTTAATAACACTCTTTAATAAAACGGTGTTGTCAGAGCTTTTTTAACTTTTATTTATGCAGAGAAAGTTGACAACACCCTGATAGGACTTGGGTCTCTCCTTCTGAGGAAGATTATGTGGACAATATGGTAATGGTCTTATTAAACAATGGGAGAGGTTTAATTGTTCCTGTTTCTATGTGTGTGTGTGTGTGTGTAGGAAACGCCAGCCCCAGGTTTATCCGCTGCACGGCGTACAACATGCCCTGCACAGCCGACATGGCCAAGCAGTCTCAGGTGCCGCTGGCTGCCGTCATCAAGCCCCTCGCCACGCTGCCGCCAGATGAGGTGAGAGACGCACCGACACCACCCTCCTCTTTCCACCCTCTCCTCTTAAACTGCCCGACTGTTTCTGAAACAGAAACCGTTAGAAACAGTTGTCACCCTCGAGCCCCATTCAGACTGGGTTAGTTTTCAGGACAATGTAGTTGTTATCACAGGAGATACTGTCCTTTTTGGAGGAAACCTTTGGAAACCTTTCAGAAAGCTAGGAAGGTGCATTATTTGAAATCATACGTCTTCCTCATCATGTGTCCCATGTGTATATTCTGCTCAGATTTTAGTAACAGTTGGACAGTTGCCACCCTGAGCCTGATTTGGAAGAGATTAGTTTTGCCTGATATGTAATTGTTATCGCAGGATGTCTGTAATGACAATGGGATAATCTGTCTCAAAATTACAGAGATGGGAGCGGCTATGTGACCTTGTTTCGTTGTACTTGTCGCTCGTGTAACCAATATCCATTCAGACTGGACTAGTTTTACCTGACATAATTTTTCCAGGACAAATAACTGTAGCTAAAAGAGGGCGGATCTTAACCGATGTGGGTGCGGCACTAAAATCTCAGAAATGCATTACTCTCCTCCAAATAGGGTTTTTAGATGAAGCTCTCCTTGTTGCTAATGTTGTAAAATGGATCATGATGTCTGTCAGCCTCTCCTATCCAGATCATTGGATCAAGAAGCATATCTGACTCATCTCCTTTTCTCTCAATCTTTCTTGGTCAGACCCCTCCATACCTGGTGGACCACGGGGAGGGCGGTCCAATCCGCTGTAATCGCTGCAAGGCCTACATGTGCCCCTACATGCAGTTCATAGAGGGAGGTCGCCGCTTCCAGTGTGGGTTCTGCAGCTGCGTCACAGAGGGTGAGTTGGTGTGTCTGTGTCTATGTGTCAAAACCTAAACTGAATGCATGATGAAAAAAATGAGGTGTAGAGTTGGAAGTCCTTGGAATTTGTTTTTTGTTTTTTACTAACCATATTGACATCCTCCGTTTCCCCTTCCTGCTGTTTTCCACCAGTGCCTCCCCATTACTTCCAGCATCTGGACCACACTGGGAAGCGGGTGGACTGCTATGACCGGCCGGAGCTTTCACATGGCAGCTACGAGTTCCTGGCCACGGTCGACTACTGTAAGGTAAGGCACGAGATTGATGGGGGTCTGCCTGGCGGGCTTGAGTCTCCTGCTGAGGAGGAAACTAACTTTTTTTCCCATTGGCCACAGTATCTGTTGGATTCCAAAACTGAGCAGACACTTTCACTATTTTAAGAGCCAAATTGGATTTTGGAATAGATTGTGGAATTTTATCAGCATTTGCCTGGTGTTGATTAACCACCTTGATCGCCGATGGAATTTTAGTGATATGTATAATTTTAATTTTGTGATATATTTCTCTTTCAACCTCTGTCGATCCTAATGGTACCTGAATTACTCTGGAGAGAGGCAGTTCATATGACGAGCCTTGTTCTCTCAGTTGCTTTGAGATAAATGAAAGACAGTATATTGGATACAGGGTTTCCCCTGGCTGATTACACTGCATCCTTTTAGGAGGAAACGTAACGTTGATTGGAATGTTTTGAGAAAACAAGATCCATTATATGAAATCATTAGGGCTGGACCCGAATATTTGACTATTCGGATATTCGTTCGTTGGGTAGGTATTCGGTTTTCAATTTTGGGATTCGGATATTCGTTTTTTTAATGTAATTTTATATGTAATCCGTAAGCCGGTTGCCATTGACGCTGCGAAGCAGTTTCTTTTTTTTTTTTACTTGCATTCAAATGTCAGTCACATTTGCTGATCACCATGGTGGCACAGAGAAAAAAGTACGACCTGAAATTCAAGCTGTCAGTTGTCAAATTTGCTGAACAAAACTCAGGAGAAGCAGTAGAGAAGCAGCAGCAAGACATTTCTCCATTGATCTTTTTTTTTTTAAATCTTTTTTCTAAGGTAGGCTACCGGTATTTTGATACGGGGCTCTCCCTCTCTCTCTCTCTCTCTGCGCTTTAGAACGTAACCGCTGTGAAACGATCAGAAAATAACGTTTTATTTCTCGGTACTACCACTCCCTCTCTTCATTCACTTTCTAGCTCGCTCGACCATCTCTCTCTCTCTCTAGCTCGCTTGACCATCTCTCTCTCTCTCTCTCTCTCTCTCTCTCTCTCTCTCTCTCTCTCTCTCTCTCTCTCTCTCTCTCTCTCTCTCTCTCTCTCTCTCTCTCTCTCTCTCTCTCTCTCTCTCTCGGGCTATTAATTGAAGTTATATGTATGTTAAGTATGTTTTCAGCGCTGTGTTTTTGTGAGGAGGAACTGTGACTATGTGTGAACTTTGTCGGGTGAACTGTTACCCGTGTATGGAAAGCCAAGCAGTTTGAAGGTGCGTGACTCTTAACACCCCCCCCCCCGCGCGCGCGCTGCGGCCGAAGCTTCGAATATTCGCTGTTGATTACTACCGAAGCTCCGAAGCCCAAAAAATGGTATTCGGGACAGCCCTAGAAATCATACATATACCTTATACAAGAGTAAGTTGTCAGAGGAGCTCTGTATACAATATAGACTCAGTATCCTTTTTAGGTGGTATACCTAGCCAGTGCTGAGCAGGACACACTTTTGCCTCCAGAACAGGCATGTACAGGCTGGGAGGAGACATGATAAGCCAAGATACTAAATGGGACAGGTTATGGACATTAACATTACTTGGTGATATAAATCTACGCACCAGAGACTCCCATAACAAAATAGATGTTCCTAACAATGTTGTGATAATCTGCGACAGAGTATAACGTTGCCCTGTCTTGTTTTTTTTTTTTTTTTTCCATTTGACAACCTATCCGGTTGTGATGTGATCCCACACTCCCTTCAACCTGTTTGGTTGGTGGAACTCAAAGTGACACTGATGAGCTGTGTGTTCAGCCAAAGTTGAGTTTTAATAGCGTTTAAAAGGCAGGAAAAACCCTTGGATATTCAGAATAGAACATGGCCTTTCTCTGTCTCCTTCTCTAACAGAACAACAAGCTTCCTCAGCCTCCTGCCTTCATCTTCCTTATCGACGTGTCCTACAATGCTGTGAAGAGCGGCATGGTCGGCATCGTCTGCCAGGAACTCAAGACCCTGCTAGACTACCTGCCCAGGTACACACACACAAACACATAAACACAGGAAGGGAGAAAGGAAGGAGGGAAAGAAGGAATGAGAGGAAGGAGGGAACGAATGAAGGAGAAGGAAAGAAGCAGGGAAAGAGAGAAGAAATGAAAAGTCGGAAGGAAGGAAAGAGAAAGGATGGATGGAGGGAAAGACAGAATGGAGGAGGAAAAGGGTGGATGGAATGAGGGAAGGAGAAAGAGAAGGAACCAAGCGAGGAAGAAAAAGAAGGAAGCAAGGAGAAAAAAGGAGAGAAGGAAGCAAGGAGAAAGACGGGAGAGAAGGAAGGAAGGGAGGAGAAGGAAAGAACAAACCAAAAATGTCTCCCTTTCAAAGTGAAGATTTGCTAAATTTGCAAAGCTCCCTCCAGTCCTAACATGTACAATAATACAAGTACACACACAGTACATTCAGCACTTCACCTTCCAGCTCACCTTTCTCCCATCTCCCTCTGTTTCTGCGTCCAGGGAGAACCCAGACATGGACTCTGTGGTGCGGGTGGGTTTCGTCACCTACAACAAGGTGTTGCACTTCTACAACGTCAAGTCAAGCCTGGCCCAGCCCCAAATGCTGGTGGTGTCGGACGTATCGGACATGTTTGTGCCCCTGCTAGATGGTTTCCTGGTCAACGTCAACGAGAGCCGGGTGGTCATCGAGAGGTGAGAGGGCATAAAGCAGACACACACACACACACACACACACACACACACACGCATAAACGGATATATGAGGTGTATATACACAGATGAAGCAGTCCGGATTGATGGCACACTGCTGTTTGTGTTTTCCAGTTTGCTGGACCAGATCCCAGAGATGTTTGCAGACACCCGGGAGACGGAGACAGTCTTTGGACCCGTCATCCAGGCAGGACTGGAGGCGCTCAAGGTAAACCGCCTCTATCTTTTTCCGGGTTCCCATGCATGTCTTGCAAGTCTTTGTAGGTCTTATAGATTTTTAAATTCCACAAAAATTATAGAAATATTTGGAAGTATTTGGAAAAAAGTATTGAATTTTGTAACTGAAAATGTGTAGAAACCTGATTTTCCTGTTCTTTCTCCTTTTATTTGCTTTCTTTTTGTCTTGTCCTTATCACATCATGTGGCTAGTCAGAGACATAGCTGATGATCGGCATGTTGCTGTGTGTCTCTTCCAGGCTGCAGACTGTGCAGGGAAGCTGTTTGTGTTTCACACCTCTCTGCCCATCGCCGAGGCTCCTGGCAAACTGAAGAACAGGGAGGACAAGAAGCTGGTCGGCACCGACAAGGAGAAGGTAGACACCAGTTTAAAAAGATGCATATTGTGGTAAACGCTAGGCTTTTATCTGTCAAACAAAGAAAATGTATGCAGAAATGAAGTTCCACTCCAAAATGAGATCCTCCTTTTTTGACTTCTGCTACTACCCACTGTGGAATACTACCATGGTTAACAGCCAAAGAGCCCTGATTGACCCCCTCTCCCTCCCTGTGGTCTTCAGTCTCTGTTTCAGCCCCAGGTGGGTTTCTACGGCAGCCTGGCTAAGGAGTGTGTAGCCCAGGGGTGCTGCGTGGACCTCTTCCTCTTCCCCAACCAGTACGTGGATGTGGCCACACTGGGGGTGGTCCCTGTCTCCACAGGGGGCTCTGTCTACAAGTACACCTACTTCCAGGTGAAGGAAAAACACACTTCTCATTGAGTCTCATTCTGAAACGTCTGCTCCAGGGTTTCCCATATATGTATTATATTCAGGCAGCCCACCCAAGAGAATGTTGTTTTACATTTATTTTGAGGGCTGTGATGCACTAGTTTATGAAAAACAAAGTTTTAATGCTTTCGAACACTGAAAGCATGTTGTTCAATTACAACAACCATAATTCATTGCACCTTTGATGCAGTCAGTGCTCCCTCTAGTGATGCTGTGTCTGTGCCAACACATGCTGAATAGAGAGGAAAAGTTGGAAACAGCATTATGATGGACTTATGATGGAAGGATGTTGTATGCTGAGGAGGTTATATTTGCTTCACAAAACTAGTGATCATCAAATGGGGGGAATAGTCAGCTAATGTTGCAGTAGTAAGTAAGTCAGGCATTGCTAGACTTACAGTTACAGTTAATAAGTCTAGCTGTAGTTAATACAGTAAGCATAGAGTAAGTAAGCTCAATAAATAACGTTGAAGTTGTCAGTAAAAATGCAGTCAATATAGTGTAATACATACACACTCACAACTCCAAAAAATGTCAAATCCATCATTATTTGAATGGATTGAATAGAAGAATGAAGAACATTTCTCACTCAGCTCTCTTTCATACCCACTTTCTTATACACTCACTGACTTATACTCCCTCTCTCTGCCATAGTCTTTCTCTCTCTTTTTTCTCTCTCAGTCATACTCACCCTTTCCTACACACAAACACCAACTCCTAACATACCAGACTGGTCATTTGATGGTGTGTTTTATTTATCCCAGGCTCAGACGGACCGTGAGCGATTCCTGAACGACCTCCGACGAGACGTTCAGAAACCAGTCGGCTTTGATGCCGTCATGCGGGTGCGCACCAGCACAGGTGAGACTGCTCTTATACATCAAAAGACAGTCAGACTAACAGACACACACAAGCACACACAATAAGACTCCCCTCCCCTCTCCCCTTTTCCTCCTTCACTCCTCCTCCTGTCCCCTCAGGTATCCGAGCGACAGACTTCTTTGGCTCCTTCTTCATGAGTAACACCACAGACGTGGAGCTGGCAGGTCTGGACTGCGACAAGACCGTCACCGTCGAATTCAGACATGACGACAAGCTCAGCGAGGAAACAGGGGCACTCATGCAGGTGCGTGTTTTTGTGTGTGTGATAGATAGAGGAGGAAAATCCTGTAAAGGGAGTACGTTTTGTTCTCACTTTTGAAAGCGGCCATTTAATGGTCGCCTTGTCTTTGGGTAGTGGTTCCCAGCTCTGGTCCTCAAGACCCAGAGCCCTGCTGGTTTTCTGTCCTACCAGGTAGTTAATAGCATTCAACTGGTGTTCCAGGTCTAAATCAGTCGCTATTAGACGGCACTTCCCTGGGAATATGTAAATCGATCAAGTGAAACAATGAAAACATGTATTCTGGACTAGTTCCTAGGTTGAGGATTTCAAAATGACACACATGGGTGTGTTCACACTATTCTGCCTTTTTTTTTAAAGGAAAGCCACTGCCTCAACTACATTTTGTAATGGTCATGAAAAGCCGGTTGCTCAGCTTGGTTTCCATAATGACTAGCTGTAGTAGTTGCCACTCAGCAACAAAAAAAAGCTGAATTCCTCTCAGCGATTGAAAGCACTCTGTTCTGCCTAAAAAGAAGCTAGAGGCAACGTCAGTTCTAAAGCGTCCGCTTTACATCCGCCTTGCAGCTGCTCCCCATTGACTTTAATGTAAAAAAAGAGCTGACTGCTTGAAAAAGCGCATAGTGAACACAGCCTAGGCCAGTTGATTTGCAAGAAGTAATTAATACAAGTGCTGCCCACTTCTCATGTGTGTGTTTCCCTGCAGTGTGCGGTGCTGTACACCAGCTGCAGCGGCCAAAGGCGCCTGCGTGTCCACAACATGGCCGTCAACTGCTGCTCTCAGCTGGCTGACCTCTACCGCAACTGTGAGACAGACACCATCATCAATTTCTTCTCCAAATATGGTGAGGACTAACTAACCCCTTCTGAACTGAAAATTATAGAGGGTCAGGTCATTCGGGTTAATGGTGGATTGGTGGAGAGCGCAGAACGTGCATTTACACATTCTGCATTATTAGTTAGACAAGCAGACTTGTGTCAGAAGGTTGCTGGTACAAATCCCCAAATGGGCTGGGGAAATGTGAGTGGGGAAAGAGAATGAGTAATGCTCTCCCTTCAAAATTACCATCCCCTCAAATTACCATCAAGAAAAGCACTTAACCCCCAACTGCTCCTGTGGAGCCGCTCATTAGCCAACAGTAGAAGGCTGTGGCTGTCCATGACAGCTTCCTGGTATCAGTGTGTGCAAATTTGTTGTGAAGCAACAATGCAATGACCCAATTTCCCCATAAGGATCAATAAAGTTAATCTTATTTTATTAAATCCCTTACACAAGCCACCATTTCTTTTAACATATGAATCCCTGGTGGTTGACATACTGCATTGTAGTTAGATATTAGTGTGTAGTAGTGGTGTCACTATTTATTTGTGTGTGTGTGGTGCAGCGTTCCGCAGCGTCCTGAACGGCCCCACCAAGACAGTGAGAGACAGTCTGGTCAACCAGTGTGCCCAGATACTGGCCTGCTACCGCAAGAACTGTGCCAGCCCCTCCTCTGCTGGCCAGGTATTGAAAACACTAGCATACATACACCCGACAGACAACACAACCCCTGACACACACACTCACACTGATAATCATCTCCTCTTGGTCATTGACAACATGGAATACCTGGTGTTACAAAAACACGGTAAACACTCTCAGAAATTATCAGGTTCCTCTTTATCGTTATTGACATACATGGGGAAAAATCCACTGCGTACACATAGAGAATTATCTCATGCTCATTGGCACACATGGGAGCATTTTGTATTAAACAGAAAAACTATACAACAACCTTACGTTTTAGTTTGCGCTTTTCTGCCTTCATTGTCTTCTTTTTGTGTTGCCCTGATCATATCCACACATCACCAAGTGTCTGTTTTGGTGTGTATTTCACGAACTGTACCTGTTTGCTGTGCAGCTGATCCTGCCAGAGTGCATGAAGCTGTTACCGGTGTATCTGAACTGCGTGCTGAAGAGCGACGTGCTGTTGCCGGGTGCCGACGTGTCGTTGGACGACCGGGCCTACCTGAGGCAGCTGCTCAGCTGCATGGACGTCTCGGAGAGCCACGTCTTCTTCTACCCGCGCCTGCTGCCCCTGGTGAGACCCCACACACAGGAACACAAAGCCCTTCTCTAGTCTATGTTCTGTTATATATCAGATAGTTCTGGTACTCAGTGGCTCAGTTCTGGACTGGCTGTTGTAAAATAGATGGATTCAGCTCACAGCTCAGTTCAGAGGGTTCTTCAATACATTTCTTTAAACTCCACAATGAGCATAATCAAATTTTTGTATCACAAAATTTTGTGTCACAAACATTAATTTCATCCCTAATTAAGGCATTGTTGGGTATGATATGGATATATATGATATGGAGGACAGTATGGTTTAGGGTTGCTCCCTCTTAGTCGATTAGCCGTAGTTTGTCAGTCAGTCAGACTGTTTGAAAGATCTTGAACATATTGTCTGAGTTACTTACTGAAGATTCTCCCTGGCACTCCAGACAAAGTTGGAAGGCGAGACATTGCCGGTGGCAGTGAGGGACTCGGAGGAGCGGCTGTCTAAAGGCGGAGTTTACATCCTGGAGACGGGGCTCCACCTCTTCCTCTGGGTGGGAGCCAACGCCCAGCAGGAGCTGCTGCTCAACATCTTCGGCACGCCAAGCTTCAGCCAGATAGACCCCAACATGGTGAGAGAGAACACACCTGCTACTGTCTTGTGGTTGTTGACCTTAGCTGATTGACCCACAGTTAGCGTTTAAGCCTAATTTGCTGTTGCTGAGAAGACAACACACTATGTTGACATTACTGAGTTTGTCAGGGACATGAGACATTAATCAGGAATAGCAGTGTATGTAAGTGTTAGTTCAGTGTTTGTAATCCTCTTTTCCATCGCTTTTCCTTGAGAAGATGCAACTTTTTACATGGTTGGTCAGTGAGGCGGATTTATCATCATTTTTTAAACTTTGTGCGTGTATGTGACGATGTTGACGTATTAATTAACCCACCGTCTTTTTACATTACTCAGTTTCTCCAGGACAGGGAATATTCATCCTCTTTTGTTTGTCCTGTTTTTACTGTGAACTAGCGTTGCTGCTGTGGTGCTGGCATGTTGTCATGGTATTGTGCCGTTTCTGAAGATGTTAATGTGTTGTGTTTCAGACAAGTCTGCCTGTGCTGGACAACCCCTTCTCTCAGAGACTCCGAGAGATCGTCGAGTCCTTCAGAGCACAGCGATCACGATACATGAAGGTCAGCTCTTGCCTGTTTCCTCTCTGTTAACCTCTCCTCCACACGGTCTTGTTCACCCTACTTTTTTATTTGTCCGATTCCAGTCTGCCTGTTCATTCTCACTTTCTGTCCCTCTCTCTCTCGTTTGACTAACTCTCTCCGTCCTCTTGTTTGCAGTTGATGGTGGTGAAACAGGAAGACAAAGCCGAGCTGATATTCAGGCACTTCCTGGTTGAGGACAAGAGCGCCAGCGGGGGAGCGTCATACGTGGACTTCCTGTGTCACATGCACAAGGAGATCCGCCAGCTTCTCAGCTAGGCCCCCCCCTCCCCCCTCCCCTCCGCCCCTTTACCTATACGGCCCCACTGACCCCCCGTCACCTTTCACCCTTCCCTCTGAAAGCGCTTTATCTTTTTTTTTCTTTTTTTTTCTTTTTTTTACCTAATAAACTAAACCTCCCCTCGCTCTCCCTGTCAGCCAAGGGCCAGAGACATATACGCAGCCAGCTGGCAGATCTTGTCATGCCTGTGTGTTAGAGAGAAAGTGCGTGTGTGTGTGTGAGAGAGAGAATCTAATGTTCATAGAGCTCTACTCTGCCTCAAATCTTAACGCTCCAACACAGCAGGAGCTAAATAATTGGCGAGGGAGGGTAGTGTGTATATACACAAGCGAGCATTTGTGTATGCAACTGACTGTGAGTGAATGAATGAGTGAGTGAGTGAGGGAGAGGGCTGATGTTGATTGTAGTCGGTGTACTGTCTGTAACACTAGCACTGAAAGGCTGTTCTGGGTGCATAAACGACCCTCCGATAGCAAACTCGACTCTTTTTGTATGATTGAAACCCAGTAGAGCGAAGAATAACTACATAACAAGACATATATGAAATGAAATAAATGCTGTTCTTTTCCATCTAGAATTATTTTTCTATCTGTCTTTTCTCACATTTTGCCATGGCCTTAGTACCCCCCCCCCCCATGCTGCTCCACTCATCCATAATGTATGTGTGCTTTCATTCCCAGATGTGAACTTAGTCGCCCGCTGCCCTCTGTGTTATCTCCCGGTGTGTCGGTGGGTGCTCGCATCAGAGCTTCAGATCTAAATACTCAGTGAACGACCACTCAATCTGGAGTCTGCTTACCTTTTTATAGTTATTACCCGAAGCAAACATACAGGGAGTATCTTAAATCTAAACTCTGGTGTCCACAAACACACTGAAAATAACACTAGTAAGGGCCAAGCGGCTGCTGTGACTACTGTCATCCTCACCAGTAATTACAGTAATTGGTATAATCCAGATTTGCTAAAATCAGCTTCAGTCGAGTGTCTTGCCCGTCGATGCATCGACATCTGGCTCAAGCGCAGCCTCAAATCTTTTCATTGATGGACCAGATGTGCACTTTGAATTGCTGTCATGATTATGTTACATCTGAGAGGAAACCACCATTAACTGAAAGTCTATGCACCATTACGAAAGGCCAGAGCAAAAAAATAGAACGTTGCTGGTACAAATCCCCAAATGGGAGGAGGGGTATGGACTTGTGATCTCAAACATCACAGCATTGGTAAATTCTCCACAGGATTAGTTTCTGTGGATAATTCTGTCTGTTGGGTTGTTCTGCATTGCATATGATGTATAGAGCTGCAGACTATACATAAGTCAAAGGATGTGGTGGCAAAAATTGTGTAAAAAAGTAATTCACAATTTCCAGCCAACACAAATGAGCAGAGAATAACAGCAGATAGATGGACATGAGTTGTCTTTTAGCTAAATTTATGGGTCTCCACACTGAAGACTTTGGGTGCGTAAATAAAGTATATAATCTGTACAGAATTTAAAAAGAATCAATTTTAAAGACCTGCCTGAACAGCTGTGGTTTGTTAATTGGTTAGGTTTCTCTGTCACAAACACACAGTTAGCCTAAATATAAAATCATGGCATTTACTAAAAAGAGGAAAGGCTTAGACTGGCTTTTTGAGAAGTTTGTGTATATGTGTGTGAGTGAAAGGGAAGAGTGTGTTAACTGTGTGTGCATGTGGGGACGGTCCTGGTGAATTTCTCCTGAGGAACAGAGGGATCAGCCAACACACACACACATACACACACACACACTCCCTGTGAGATTGAATTCAGGCTTTTTTTTCCATTTATCACTTTCTGTTCCTTTTTTAACATTGTGATTTTTTTGTTTGTTCAGTGTGTGTGTGTGTACCCCTCTGTTCCGTCTTGCGTTCGCTGACTTTGTCTGATTGACCCACTGTCTGAATGTAATCTTAATTTCTGTTCCTTTTTTTTTCCCACTTCTTTCATTTTGTTTTGTTCATTGCCTCTTGGGACTGCTAATAAAATGATTGTTGAAAGTGAAACTCCACATTGCGCTTCTCCCATCCCTGTTGGCTTTCTGTGTCTGTACTATAAACTGTGACAATTGGCATGGCAGATATACTTTATTACACTCAGGATGTGATTTTGTTTTTTCCATCTTCATCATAATGCATTCTATTGATATTGGTGTACAACGGAAGTAATCAGTCACTGAATAGGCATTTTCTTTTCTTTTTTTCAGTTTTTCAGTGTCACTTCAGGCTCAAATTCAACAGAAAAGAAAATATAGAGCATGTCCCACTGAAGATGTTCCACCATATCCATATGTTTTGAACTTAGCACAGGCACACTGTGGAGTCCACCCAGCCGAGCCTGAATCCTGGGTAGACTGGCTCGGTGAAGGTGGTGCGGAAGGTGTGCAGGAGGGTCAGTGTGCCAGAGGAAACCCTGTAGAAGGACAGCGTTCCAGCTGACCAGTCTAGATAGACCCCTACTTTGTTGGAGCTGGCGGGAGTGGGTATAGCAGTGTTCATGCCTTTGTGCCAAGTCTTGTAACCGTCTTTGCAGCAGCTCAGGCCCCAGGACGAGTCGTTTCGGCCCAGCCAGCTGTCATGACTTTCTCCTTTCCTGCTCATCCGCTTATAGGCCACTCCTATCAGAACTCTCCCACTCCACTCGGTCTCCCAGTAACAGCGGCCTGTCAGACCCTCCTTACACAGCACCTGCGTCCAGAAATCAAACCTCTCTGGGTGGTTGGGATATTGCTGCTTGGTCCACCGCGTCGCCTTCCTGTTCCCCTCTGACAGAGTGAGGTCTCTGTGTGCTGTGTTTGGGTCCAGGGTGAGTTCAGTGGTATCTGGTAAAACAGGATGGAGAATGTCAGCAGAATACACTGCACTATGGCGTTATCAGTGTAGAAGGAAATTGTGTTCATTAAGTCCAAAGTGACAGAATCTCACATTTCTTTGGCCCCACTTGGATTCTGGATTCACCACATTGGTCCACACTATAGAAACAAAACAGAAGATTGTAGAGTTTCCTGACAGAATTTAGAGCAAGGTCTTTAATATGGTCAGTACTGCACAAACATGTAGACCTACACCAATACCAACTCCATACATGCATATAAAATGTACTTAATCAACTGAATGTCACCATTTGGCTTGGCAGTAATGTTGAGTGTTGACGCCATCATCACTACCTGAGTTTCTCCAGGTTACAGTGTGGGTCTTCTAACAGGGCAAAGAGCAGCCTCAGGCCAGAGTCTCCCGGGTGGTTGTAGCTCAGGTCAAGCTCTCTCAGATGGGAGGGGTTGGAATTGAGAGCGGACACCAAGAAAGCACAACCTTCTTCTGTAACTCTGCATAGGGCCAAACTTCAACACAGACGACAGACATGTCATTTCACTAGATCTCTTTGACTGCAACAACTTGAGTTTGTATGCTTGGTATATTGTATACTCCCTTGAAATAATTCAACTGGCATGGAATTCCATTCAGGACACTTACATAAGTATTTCCAGTTTACAGTGAAGACTCCCCAGTCCAACAGAGAGCCATTTGACTCCTAAATCCCGCAAGTCATTGTCTGTCAGGTCCAACATTTTCAGCTGAGAGAAGTTCGAGCTGATAACTGAGGCTAGAGCATCACAGCCTTGATCTGTTAGGTTGCAGCTCTTCAGTCTAGATGAACAGAAAATCATTAGGAAAGTGCCAATCAATAGCTGCTTTGCCTCTAGCTAATAAGCAAAAACATTCTTCATTTGATGAGGATAGCTACAATTGCATAAAATGAAATTATGTACAGGAACAAACAGGGTGGATGTTAACCTTAGTGTCTCCAGTTTGCATTTCTTCAGTCCAGCAGAGAGCAGTATTATCCCCGAATCTGTCAGGTTGTTGTCACTCAGGTCCAGCTCTCTAAGTTGGGATGAGCTGACACCAGTTCCCAGGGTTTCACAGCAGTTCTCTGTGAGGTTACATCCATTTAGACTGCAACAGGAAAGGCAAATTGACAAAGGTGCAAAGTCAAAACTTCCTGTATGAGATTAGACATTTTGTTTGATTCAGCCTGCTTGAAGTATTAGATGAGTGGGGCTCAGATAGTCTCATGTGAGTTGCGATCACAGTATACTGAATTAACTTTCCTGTGGTAGTCAAATTTGTCACAACACCTATCTGTCACTCCACGCAGGTTAAAACAAATTTTAAAGCACATGCAGATTGGCATACGGTACGTCTGGAAATGAGATAAGCTGACTGACATTTGCAATAGGAAAATATTTCGGTCAGTTTTTAATCTTACGGAGCCCCTAAGGGGACATGGGGAAAAAAAAAATCTTTAAGTTTTAACTATCTGGTGCACACCTGAAACTATCCCGTGGGCACGGGAAAGTATTGCGTGCACACGGGATAGTTTCTGGTGCGCACCAGATAGTTAGAGAAAGTTTCCCGTGCTCACGGAAAACTATCTGGTGCGCACCAGAAACGTAAAGATTTTTTTTTTTTGCCCATGTCCCCCTAGGGGCTCCGTATAATCTTTTCATAATGAATTGCAAAATAGAATAAAGGCTTGTTAACCCATTTTGGAGAACCTTGTATCTCTTTTTCATCATTGCTGTAAGAACCCTTTTTCCACAGCGCACCCAACCCCACTATCAAAGAAGCTCTCCAACCTCCTGTCATAAGAAAATACTCACTTTGCCACTTGGGATGCTTTGACGACAGGCAGCAGCCTCAGAAGACCGTCCTCTGACCTGGTGTACTTGCTCAGCTCAAACACACTCAACTCTTCTTCTGAAGTCAGTAATACAAAGACCAGAGTGGCCCACTGGGCTGGTGAAAGTTTGGCTCTGTGAAGACTGCCTGAGCTCAGGTAGCTCTGAATCTCCTCAACTAGAGAGTGGTCATTCAGCTCATTCAGACAGTGAAACAGATTGATGCATCTGTCTGGGGATGAATTAGCCCTGATCCTCTCCTTGATGTGTTTAATGATCTCTGGTCTTGTCTTTTGGTTTGTTCTGTTCTTGGTCAATAGACCTTTCAACAGAGTCTGATTGGATTCCAGCGACAGGCCCAAAAGAAAGCGTAGGAAGATATCAAAATGTCCATTCTCGCACTGCAAAGCCTTTTCCACTGCTGCTTTGTAGAGGATGAGCGTTGATGAATCTCTGAGACGCCTTGAGATGGATGACTTTTTAACCAAGACGTTATCATTGTCATTGTTGAATGTGAGAAAGACGTACAACGCAGCAAAGAATTCCTGAACGCTCAGATGCACAAAGCAGAACACCTTCTCCTTGCATGGTGACAGCTCCTCATTGAAGATCTGTGTGTAGACTCCTGAGAACATCGACGCCTGCGTGACATCTATACCATTCAACTCCAGGTCTTTCTCGTAGAAGATCAGGTGGCCCTTCTCTAGCTCTTTGAAGGCCAACTTTCCCAATGAGAGGAGGTGGGTCCTTGTCTGGACAGCGTTTGACTCTCTTCTTCCATGCAGCTTCGTGTTCATGATTTCCTCATGCAAGCCCAAAAAGTGTATGTACATTTGAGTAAGCGTCTTGGGCATGTCTTTACTGTCCGGCGTTGCCAGCTCCTTCTCAAGAACTTTTGCCGCCATCCAACAGAAGAGTGGTATGTGGCACATGATGTGAAGACTCCTGCAGGATTTCACATGTGTGATTATTTTGTTTGCCAATCTCTCGTCATTGATTCTCTTCATCAAGTACTCCTCCTTCTGGGGGTTACTGAACCCTCGCACCTCTGTCACCAGGTCAACGTATTCATGAGGGATCTGATTGGTGGCTGCTGGTCGGGATGTTACCCAAACAAGAGCGGAGGGAAGCAGGTTTCCCCTGATGAGGTTGGTCAGAAGCACATCTATCGTGGTTTGCTGTGTAACATTAGACATTATTTCGATGTTGTGGAAGTCGAGAGAGAGGCGGCTCTCGTCCAGCCCATCCAGGATGAACAGCACTTTGTACTTGTCCTGTGCAAAGATTCCTGAGTCTATTGTTTCATGGAAAATGACACAGAGAAGCTCTGCTATGCTCAAGACTTTCTTACTCATCAAATTAAGTTCTCGAAAAGAAAGTGGAAATACAAATGCCAGGTTCTTATTTGCTCTCTCCTCAGCCCAGTCTAAAGTGAATTTATTGGCAGATATTGTTTTTCCTATGCCAGCAACTCCCCTTGTGATCACAGTTCTTACAGGGCGGTCTTGTCCCAGAACAGGAACAAAGATGTTGTTGCATTGGATTGGTCTTTCCTGTGTCACTTTTGTGCTGCACGCCATTTCAATTTGTCTCACTTCATGCTCGTTATTAACTTCACCACTTCCTCCCTCAGTGATGTAGAGCTTTGTGTAGATCTCATCGAGAAGTCTTTTGTTTCCTTGTGTCACCAACCCCTCAAGCAAATAGCTGAATCTGCTCTTCAGAATACATTTCAAATTCTGTTGACATTTTGGAATCTGATCATCTGAAAGAGGCAATATGTCGAAAGGTTATTTTGATATTTTGTTTTGCCTTTGGAAGAATTAAGCTGTTCAGTAATCAATGTGTCAAAGAAGAAAATCAGATTCTGCATGGATAACTCACTGTTAGCCTGCAGAGCAACAGAGGCGTCTGCAGTAGCATGGTTAGACAATGCCTGCGATGGAAGGATAGACTCTGCAAAAGGAGAAACAGATCAGAAGGGCTTGAAGCCCTCAGCTTGAAAACAGGAAATTATAGAGATATATATACAGCATATATATATATAGATGAGGGTCTGTCAGTTTTGATTACCCCCACATTTGCATCTTTGTATCTAATATGTCTACCTTGGCCTGTGGAGTTGATACTGATGTTTAAGTTGACTGAACCACCAATATGGCAGCCACTGATGGCAGGAGCCACCACAGTGGCTCCAGGCTGGGCTGTGCAATTGAGATGAAATGGATGGACAGCAGCCTGAATAGAAGGAACTGGTTCTGAGAGACCAGGAAAGTCAATTTCAACAGTTTTCTTCCAAAATTATATTGCATTTTATTGGTGTGCACCATTTGAAAAAAGAGTGACTCTTTACAATGATCAATTGAGCAAAATCAAAACAAATTCTGGCTAGTGGTTAAAAATATGTTTATAAATATGTTTATATATTTTAGACATTGAATGATTAATATCAGATAATGATTTCTTTTTTTAGCCCAAATATATTTTTATTATATATTAATATATATTAGAATTGAACTCTTCATTTTTATTTTTATTTTAACAAACCGTGATACTGGGTTAAACATTAACTGTCTAGCAAGAATTAATTTCCATTGGAACGACATCAGTTTAATTTAATATTCCCATCAAAAATGTTGCCTCATAGCCTAGAATGGCAATCATTTTATTTTCATAATATGACATCCTTACCTGTACAGCCCTTCTCTATCTTATCAGAAATACCATTCTGCTCCATTTTTTTCTCCACAGCTCCCTCTTCGTCGTATGTGTCCATTTTTCATTCAATCCATTGATCCCGCTCATCAGTGTTCATCTGGGCTTTGGTAATGGGAGGGAGGCTTTCCCATACACTTCCAGTCATTCAGTTCCAGCACATCAGAACAAGATCAGTGTCCGTCTCTGTAAAAAACGTCTGGATACAACACAGACAATCCTAAATGCTCTTTCAGATTCAGGATGTCTACATTCAGTAAATGTTATTTTTCATATGCATCAAATCAAAATATGAAGGACATGCTTACCTTCTTTAATCATGTAATCTTACTGCTGTGATTGCTGTCTGATTGTCATATTGGCAATGGCTGCTCGTTTGCACAGTTACCAGATAAATGAAGCTGTCTCTTGCTTCCTCTCTGAGCTGTTTGGTAGTGACACAACAGGAAACTTGTGGTTCTCATGCAAAGTCGAACATTTTTTTACATAATGTCCTTAAATGAACCAGAGTTTTGTAAGGCACAGTTTCACTTACTATAAAGACAAGAAACAGCTTTAGATATTCCATTTTGATTCAGAGCTGAATTACACTTAAAAACAAAGTTTGAAATTTTTCAGAAACTGTCAGCAACATCTTTTTATTTCATTTTATTTAAAATCATGCATTGATCTTGTTAGTGCAACAGTTTGGCATCAGATGAAAAGCAGTCTGTGAGTAATCACCTCAGTAATATATAATCTAAACTTTTACAAGAATATACAGCAATATTTGGCATATCAGGATATCATCTGAACATATCACAAAAAAGACAATGGATCAAAAGAAAATCTAATTTTACATGATGTAACATCCAAATAGAGCAGGCAGTAAAAATCATTAAAATTACATCAACAAGGCATTGATTTTTCTTATCAATTTGGAGATAAACAGCAATGAAACCATTTTTCTGACAGCTGCCTTGCTAGTCTCTCACTCTAGTGCTCAACCTAAATGCTGATTGACAGTTTGAGATATGCTTATTATTACCTCCGCCAAGGAGGTTATGTTTTCGATGCCGTTTGTTTGTTTGTCTGTTTGTCTGTTTGTTTGCCTGTTAGCAGGATTACGGAAAAACTACTGGCCCGATTTTCATGAAACTTCGTGGAAGGGTGTAGCATGGGCCAAGGAAGAAGTGCCCTTCTAGTTTTCAAAATGTTCTTTAGTTTGGTGGTTAATCAACAGAGAGGTTGGGCTTGAGCAGGGCTGATGGAGAAAAGGCAGATGCATGGTCTTGGAAATCTATCCCCGTTTGTCCCTTCACTGAAAAATAATAGTACATCAAAAAATAATTGTAAATCCAAAAAGGTCTGAAAACAAAAATAAAATAAAATCTCAGACAGTTAAAGTCGGTCATGTAAATCACAAAAACACTTTCACTCCATTGAAAGTTATGGCATCTTGATCTTTGGCGAGGTTATAATATCATGTGGGTGCACAGCATCCATTTGCCTCATTAGACAGCAGACATGGCGAAAAAACAACCAATGCACGTATACAGCCTTCAGTCGCACACATACAGTGGGACTGTATGAGAAACCTCTGACTCAGGTCTGTACATCATTTCCACCTGAATCATCATTGCTGCTATCTTCATCTTCCTCCCCTCCTCCTCATCAATCTTCAGAAAAGCAAAATATGGGTACAGCTTCTGGGTAAATGTATTCTCGTAGGTGTATATGTATTGTAATGGGCGTGTTGTTTTCAGCGTTGTGAAAGGACACGGTCCCATTTTAATAGTCTAGCTGTATTCTGATCCTTTTGGGTCTCTCCCCCAGTGTCAAGGTTTTGCCCACAGAATCTTTATACTAGGGCTGAACAATTAATCAAAATTTTATCAAAATCACAATATGGCCCACTACAATTTTCAAATCGCAGGAGGCGCAATATTTGTTAAAGGCGAAATGTGTGTCAAAATACCATTTTAAATTAAATATTGTCGTGCTGCAGAGATGTCCTGGCCTACACATCATATTCTACAGACATCATATTCTAAAGAAAACATCTTTGTTTGGTACAGATCCCTGCAAAAATCACGCCATAATCATTTTAATATGTTTTTCAATGAAAATGAGAATAATGATGTAAAAATTATCATTCCCTCTAATATTGAAAATCATATCGCAATTGCAATATCAGTCAAAATAATCACAATTAGATATTTTTTCAAAATTGTTCAGCCCTACTTTATACTTACTCCTCCTTTTCATAATAGTCCTTTCCGTGGAGTTGAACACAACTCCTCCTTCCTGCCTACAGCCTCTTCAGTGACCCCCAGAATCCATCTGGGGTGATTCCCTACCTCCACCTCCCAGCAGTGTTCTCCTGAGCTGAACCCCTCGGAGCCCAGGACCTGGAAGAAACTGGTGCTGCTCTCTGGGTTCCCGGGACACTGCTGCCAGGTATCTGCGACTGTCACCTCAGTCAGATCGGCAGACACAGAGAAGTGTGGGGAGCGCAGTGTTGGGGTCCAGAATCACAGGGGCTGGAGACCAAATAGGAGAACAGTAGGTAAAAAAAACATCATTTAGCTTCCTGACAAGAGAGGAAATTGGCATTCATTTTCTGATTCTGCAGCCTAAATCTTACTGTGCTGTATGATGCTCATCATCCTCTCCCACACTTTGAACTGTAGGTTTCCCACGTGTTCAGCCACATTTATCAATGATTGATGTAGCAACTGTGGATCTGGTAGGGCGCTCTTACATCTGGATAGAAATTTAGAGATAGTAACCTTATTGTAAGCACAAGCGCAGAACCACAACAAGACTAGGTTAAAACCTAGTATATGGCTGGACCGTGTATGGGTGTGCCACGTACCACGGCCGACCAATGGCCCACATTGATCCTCCCGATCCAAGCCCTGGTCGCTCTGGTACCCATCGGTGCCCAAAACGGCATTCGCCGAACACCCGGTGACGCATCGGCATCGGGACCCCCGCCGAAATCTCGGCCGGATCACCATGAACAAATCGGCACCCAGCTATCGGCACTGGCCGAAACCGTGCCCCCGGGAAACTCTGGTGTTTGTTTCGACTTACCACAGTCCAGGTCAAGCCAGCTGGTAAAAAGTCAGCTATAGACTGTTACTATTCAGAATAATAGTCCATACATCCATACTGATCTCCATTCCAGCACGTCCCGTCTCCTCTCTCCGCCGCTGTCCTCTCCACCGCACCCACGGCCCGTATTGATCCTCCCGATCCAAGCCCCGGTCGCTCTGGTACCCATCGGTGCCGAAAACGCAGTTCGCCGGACACCCAGTGACGCATCGGCGTTGGGACCCCAACCGAAATCTCGGCCGGATCACCGGGAACAAATCGGCGCCCAGCTATCGGCACTGGGCGAAACCGTGCCCCCAGGAAACTCCGGGAAGCGCCAGCAGTAAACCCTCGGCACACCGAAACCTCCACACTTGTCTGTGTCTCTCTCTCCGCCGACAGAACAGAGGGCTGTCAGGTGGACTGAGCTCGCGCATATGCCTTGAAATAAACGGCGATGTGATATAATTGTATAGATTCTACTTTAGCTTCAGTTAGCTTCAGTTAGCTTCAGCTTACATGCATGATATTGGTCAGCCTTCTCACTGTGTGGGAGAAACGGGCTCCCGAGCTCAGTGGAGAAACAAGATGGCGGAGAAAACAAAACTTACATTTCTGGCTCTGTGATCCTATGATGTGCCACGTGCCACGGCCAACCAATGGTGTAACTTCATCACTCACTCAGTGAGTGACAGACATTCACGTTTATAGGGCTGGCCCCGCTGTTGCGGTCCAGCCAAAGAAAAGAGAAGGGAAAGTGTACTACATACCTATCTCAGTCCTAAAGTTCTGCAGACAACAAAATCAAAAAACACATTAGCAGTCTTTCCTTTATCTCAATCAGACATTTTCACAAAGGATGTTGCTGGATCCTCTCATTTACATGCACAAACAAGCCGTCAGCTCCTAAGTCCTCCATGGCTTTAGTTTGTCAGAGAGGGAGACTGTATCTCTGTTCATCTCTTTAATCCTCTGCATTATAAGTGTCTTCTGCATCTCTTCTTCTTTTAGTGCTGCTATCCTGTTTCTTTCCTCCTGCTGAAGAAAGACATGAAGCTCCAAAAGGTCCTCCTTAATCTTCCTCTCTGCATCCTGGGACTGATTCTGAGAGTCATGTGAAGAACACCTTATCAATCTTTCCACTGTGTATTGTGGTTAAGACTGGACAGATGAAATTCAAAAGATATGTACAGTTGCACACTAACCTTAATGTGTGCAATGGATGCATCACAAAATCGTTTAACCTTTTGAAAAGCGTCCTGCTTCTCTTTGACAGGCTTTGGGAGAGTCTGGAATAAAACAGAATCCTCTCTTGAATTTGTTGAGGAGAAAACATTTTATACTAGACCTAACCAAAACGCTTTAAGTCAATAAATGATCCCACTCTCACAGAAATGACAAATACACAGGATCTGATGTCCCTAAACCACACGTCAGGATGAGATGTCAGATGGGTATCTCCCAACATATATAATATATTTTGTTGAATTAAGCCCAAGGCACCAGCAGCAGCCCAAAACCTTTAGGTGTCCCAGAACCATCCTCCCTCTGTATCTACTGTTGACATGCCACACTGCACTATATACGCATGCACTATATTAGTAATATGTTTCACCGCAGTACTGATTTTGGCCTTATCGGTTTTACAGCAGTGAAGGTATTGAAAGATATGGGAAAACTTGCTGATAGCAATTGTACATGTTAGGCAGACAATATTTTATACTGCTGCATTATGGAATATGCTTTAATTTCACATATTTACCCCACTCTAGCACTAAACTATGATCAGCCTCCCCCCAGCTCTGTCTACAACATCACATCAGCAACAAAGTTATTCTCAACATTAAACTAAATCAAACCATAATGCACCATAATCCAAACTTAAATTGTCCTTAATGCTGATTATACAAAAGATTTACCGGCAAAATAAGCCGAGTTCCAGAAAGTGGACATCAAGTATGAATTTCCATTTTCCAACCAGAGCCCCAGAATGCAGCCTACCAGTAACAACAGATATAACAGACTTCAAAACAAAAGCATACTTATAAGATCAAATTTAGTAGCATTTTGAAACATTTTCTTTATCCATAACATTACATGTAATGTATTTGAGCATAATCATTTCAACAGCTGAAGCACTCTCTGCACTCTCTGTCTCCTCCTGATGGATCACTGAGACTTCTCTTTCGTTTGTAGCTTTCACCCAAACTCTTCAGGGCAAAATTAGTAGGAGGATCAGTTCCAGGTAAGACTGTCACACACAACGGACATTTCCGAATGATTTTCTTTCCCCAGTGGTTGTGTATACAGGTCTTACAGAAGCTGTGGCCGCACTGCAGCACGGCAGGTTCAGTGTAAACCTGAAGGCAAACCAGACAACAAAGATCCTCTTGGAAGGACAAATCCATACGCTTCTTCTCAGGAGAGGCAGTGGAGGACACGTTCTCACATGATTGCTGTCTGTCTGCAATGTCTGAAAATCAAATAAATGAACAGCTTTAGACAACAAAATATTCTTGCTATACTTCAATCACAGGCCCCTTGAATGGAATTATTATTATTTGTGATACCGAAATGTTATTTACAAATGACACAAGTCACAACAATACAATGAAAAGAACAATACAAATTAGTGACACTAATGGCACTTAAACAGCACACATTTTCTTATGATTAAAACATTTGTGTTTCCCACGTCACCCATGTCTTCTCTAAATAATCTGCAAATATAAATGATCTCAAACAACCATCTCAGCTTTTCTTGATCCACCACAGAAAACAAAAAATGTATTCCCCATTAATATTACCAAACAAGGCCTTTCTGTGGACAGTAGACAGTGTAGGACAGACAGTGTGAAGAGGGGAAGGGGGACCTAAAGTGATGGTCAAGGAAACAGGCAGATTAAGTTACTAATCTAGTGAGTGTAACAAGGCAGACAGGAAATGGGGAGATTGATACTTTACACAATTCACCTTAACTTGTATGCGAGGTCAATGCGTTTAATCCTGAAGAGGATATCCACTGTAGTCTCCACAGAACCATCTTCCCCGTAAGCCTCCACCATCTATCCACAGTGTCCTCCCTGTCAGCCTTCTCCAGCCTGGACTGGACCAACTGCCACTGAAACCTCTTCAATTGCTCCTCATTCAACTCCTCCAGATAATCCAACAGCAGTTTTGGGATCTGCACAGGAGTATCCATTCTTACCTCTCAGTGAGTCTAAATGCTGTATCTCCTGTGAATAGACAGATAAACCAGATTTTCAGATGTAAGTATGTGAGCTAGCTCACAAACAATCTGTACACTTACAGTTCCTTGTAAGTGTACAGATTGTAGAGAAACTGTAGAAACCGGCTGAGTCTGACCTGTAACTGCAAAGGGGTGGAAACAAAGTGAAATGAAGCGTGGAGAACTCAGTATCTGACGGACAGCGTAAAGTGCACTGAAATTAAAAATGTATTTTATTGTATTTTTACAACAAAATATCATTACTTTTGCTTCCTGTCAGACAGTCTTTAGTGGTGACTGCATTGTGTATGAAGAGGCATACATAAAAAATCCAGGCATAGACCATAAAACAGTGAATGGACTCATAAGTGACGTTGTTTGGGGAGTGCTCATAAAAATTTTTCCTGGTCGGCATTCTGCCCATAGAGTCTGCGCACCGGGGAAAAGCGCGGACTTAATAAACGGGAGCGCACATTATACTAGCCTATTCCAAAGTCCTTCCACCAGATGATCCCACAACCTTTTAAGTTCCTAATATTTTTTCTGTGGTGGTATCAATATCGGAAAAACACAAAAAATTTCCTACTGGAATATTTCACATGAAGCCCTGCAAACTAGGATGAAAACGTTTGCTACCCGAGTTATGACGCAATGATGACCTTTAATCTTTTCAACAAGACTAAAAAAATTTTAGTTTTTGAGTTTTGTCAGTCAACACTCAACAGTAATAAAACACATAGGCCTAGCCAATGCGTGTACCTTCATTGCAAGTTTGTTGTTAGTCAGACTAACCAGTCTGTCAAATTAGCTTGTTAAACTGCAGGCCCATGTTTGTATGTCTTTCATGTTTGATTTTCCGACACATGAAAGCACAATCACACTGCAGTCGTACATGCCACTGCTATTCAGTGTTTGCTTGTCTTTTAGCTGCCTTGCCTTCTGTCTGGTGTTCAAGATGTCTTGCTTTGAGTCAGGTGAAGAAACACGGATTCAACGTTAGAGCTTGAAATAACTAGAAGGGCACTCGGAGAGCACAGACCTCCGCCAAGGTTCGTGCTATTATTGCTTGTTCGTGAGTCGGATCCGGATCCGCTCCAGAATTTAATGGGTTCTTCCTTGGCCCATGCTACACCCTTCCACGAAGTTTCATGAAAATCGGGCCAGTAGTTTTTCCGTAATCCTGCTAACAGACAAACAAACAAACGGCAATGAAAACATAACCTCCTTGGCAGAGGTAATAATACAAAGTCGCTGCTGCCGCCGCCGACACGGTCGCAACCCAGCAGAGACTGAGGCCCAATCAATCCCAATGTCCCCCCTACGAACTGAGCCTTGATGGTCTTAATTGACGTCACCTGTGTGCGCAGCTGTAGTGTCTGAGTGCGAGAAATCATCCATATGAAATGGTATATGAGGAATAGGACAGCACATTGTGGCATCACGTCAGATGTAGCTCCCGTCAATTAATCAATTTGTAATTTAGTCTTTGTTTGCGCTTTTGCCTAAACAGCATTATTAAGCTAAAATGAAAAAAATGTTGATTAATAATGTTAAATAGGCCTAGGTATATGTTTTGCAACATTGCAAAGTTTATATACTGTGTGTGTGTGTGTGTGTGTGTGTGTGAGAGAGAGAGAGAGCGACAGAGAGAGAGAGAGACAGACAGACATCAGCCTCCATTCCTGACCTGGAGAACTGCAAGATGTTGGATTTTTTGTGTGATTTTTATGTACATCCAAACTGAAAATAAATGATTTCCTTTTACAGTTGCTTTGGCTTACCCTCTGTCAGAGGGTAAACCATAAACGAGAGATCTATGGTAGGCTATGGTGTAATTCACACAAGGAATATTCTCTCTCTCTCTCTCTCTCTCTCTCTCTCTCTCTCACACACACACACACACACACACACACACACACACACAATGCTCCTGCTATCTGAAATTCTTACCATGTTTGGTGGTTTCTGTTGCAGCAGAACGTGTGCTCCTAAATGGGTGCTTTGGAGATTTACTGCAGCATATCGGTGGTGTTGAGAGTCATTAGACTCACTCTACCTTTTTTTCAGCAGGGAGTTGTCAGTCAGATCTGAGTTTGCTTTTGTCAATATAGACTATAGAAGCTATTATTAATTGCCCTACACTTACCTTATGTGAATGATGTGGGACTTTTGCATTTCAAAAGATAGTATAATGTGCAACTGGGATAAGGAAAATTATGTTTATATAACAGTATATGGGTAGCCTGCCTTTCAAGATTTCAATGTAAAAAAAATAAACAATATAATAGGTTACACTCAATTTATCCCTGTTAAACTCCATTCATAAATCTAAATCTTCATAAAACCTTTTCTGAACCTTTAGGAGCCACTCTTAAATTTGGCATACATATAATCCATCAAGCACTACTTATTTAAATAAAATTTCAGCTTTCATAATTGGTTTGCCTATTAGCCTACTCCCAGTCTTCCACAAAATACACCATGGAAGGCAGTAGCGAACAGTTTGAACCATTTATAAAAGTTGAGATTTTATTGAAATAAGAGCTGCTTGGTTTATTGGCTGTATGCCGAATTGAAAACAACTAGCTTCTAAAAAGTGCCTCAAGTCATATACTACCAGGTATATGCCTTTTCTGGTAAACCATGTCATATTAAAGAACTGGACAATCGTTGCTTTAACTCATGCCTTGTCCACACTAATCCAGGTAAATTTGAAAACGGTGTTTTCATGTCGTTTGCGTTTCCATCCACACTAGTGTTTCCATGGCATTTTCTAAAAGTTTCCATCCCCACATTAATACGCAAAACATCTAGGAAAACGGTGATATCTACCCTATTGGGCATGAGCAAGTCTCTGACCCATAACCTTTATGTGTTTACCACCATGGTTACCACTGTTTACGAAAGTGTTGTCATGGCTGCAGTAGCAGAGCCTTAAGCGCCAACAAGACGTCCAAATCACGACAAAACACGGACAAAAGCAAGTCAGACTTCTTTGTCTGGACAGACGACAAAGTTTGAGCTGCTTTTGAAAGTAACAAATGACTACAAGACCGCCAAAGCCACAGAGAATATAGACTGGGAGTCTTTTGGGAGTGTGACTACCGCCTGAGATCACATGACAATCCCACGTCAGCGTTTTTGAAAAGCTCCGTTTTCCCTGTCCACACTACATCACGAAACCGGCGTTTTCAGATTTATCCACTTTGGAGAGGTCTGTTTTCGGTGGTCGAAAATGTCATCTTAGTATAGATGGAAGGCCAAAATGGAGAAATAAAGATGCGTTTTCAAATTTACCCAGCTTAGTGTGGACAAGGCCTCAGTTGGACTCTGCGAGTTGGTTTGAGTTTGTGAAAACGCACAGCAGACAGGCATCATGCAAACGAAGAAGACATAAGGCACCGGTCCCAGGCAACATGGGGTGAAAATAGGGAGCACATAGTATGGAACACCAAATGGCCCACAATTCATCTATGCGTGGATGTAAGATGAACTGTGGACCATTTGGCTTTCCATACGGTCCCTCCTGCTGCCGCAACTTCACCTAAGCTGAGTATTTACATTTAATACATTTGCTGTTATTATGTTGGGAGCTTATCTGTTTGCAGTTATTTGCCTTCATGCCGGATGTGGATCATTAGTGGGTGGTTGGCTGAACTTCATTTTCAGTTCAGGTTGTTTCTGTGAATTGGAGTGTGCATTTTGGCATATGCATGAAGGTGCTGGTGTGCTGCTGGCTGCCACCTCAGTGAAAGGCTACGAGTTCAATATGCTTGAACACATGGGCAGGGTGCGTTTAGTGGCACATTTCCCCTTGAATAAAAACAAACAAAAGAAAATACAGCTCCTCATATCATGTATCTGCTCTTCTGAGAACACTTTTCCTTTCATCACTATTAAGCTTTCTTCAATTTTTACACAGTTCTGTTGTTCTTTGGTCTCTATCTACTGTAATATAGAATTCTTCTACATAACAAACCCGTCCAGTGAACTTGTCATTCATGTGCACCAGTCCAGTGAGTGCACAACAACTGTCTTTATGGGGACGCAGTCTCTAATTCTACACCAGTCAAGCTGCTGCATGCTGCAGTTGTGGCTGTTGAACAGATGGTGGAAGCAAAGTCCAAGTTCTGCTGTGTCGGCCCTGCAAGTTCTATAAGAAGCAGGGTTTGACTGATGCAGGTTTTTGAAGGCAGAGAGTAGCCTAATACCAAAATTTTTGGATTGAAGCTGTGGATAGCCAATATTTTATGCTGATATTAAAAATCTTTAAATCTGACAATTTCAGTTCCAAAAGATTCCAAAAACTTATTATTCAGTATTCAGCATTTCCCCCAGAATTTGAATCTTGCCAGGATGGAAAAGTCAGAACATCAGAGACATTTTCCATTGAAAACCAAATAAATAAATAGATAAATAACTAAGAGCTTCCAATAGGGCTTACAATAGATAACCAGTGTAGTATTGATCAATTGTACAATAAATACAAATTGTATCATATCTATCATATAAGAGGTTGCTGACATTGACCGGCTTATGTCCCATTTTTACTGAAAGGCCAATACCTGTTCTAAAATATCAATATATCGATCTATAAAGTGAAGAATCCATTTCCAAAACTCAATTTTTATCAATTTGTATCAATTTTTGTAAAAAAAAATTATTCAATTCAATCATTATATGAAGTTTTATTGCAATATGTCTAAAATATAGAGGACCCGGTCTGTAAAAGTGTTATATAAACCAAGAACTTTAGTTACATACTGTCCTTTAGAAAGTACTATAATTTGTTTTAATTTTGTCCAATCATATCTGTAGGTATCACTTTTTTCAAATGGTGGCTATCTAATTTTGGCAGTCTTCATATCTTTTAGAAATTTAGCAATTAAAGGAATATACACACTGTAATCTAATTTTGGAGTAGGATGGGCATAGTTGAAGGATCTTGTCAGCGGGTCTATATCTCACACACATGCGTTCTCGACAGGAGTTTTGCAGTGTGTCGTTCAAAAAATGAACATTTATTTATTTATCCAGGGAAGGCTGACTGGGCACACTCACTTTTTTATCAGCAACACCCTGCTTTTCACTCATACAGCTACACACACAAATGGCTGGGAGCTGCCCAACACCACCACAGTGGACTGTCGACTACTGAGCAGATCCACCGGAGCGGTTGGGGGTCAGTAACTTCCTCCAGGGCATCACGACGGCAGTTGTTGAGGGAGGAGAGAGCGTTACTCATTCACTTCCCCCAGTCAGATTATTTTTCCAAAGCAGTGTGTTACCATTGTTGGAAAAGAACGGGAGTGTTATGACTCAACTCTGGGTCCTGTCCACCCTCTGAGTTGTGATGATGTAACGGATGGCATATTCACCCAACCAGCGGTCTTATTACTCACAACAAAGGAAAGTAACGCTTAAATGTATTGCGGCTACTGAAGGTCTATTCGTACAATTAGTCTATTCTGGACACAAACAACTTCAGCCAACCATGTGAGTCTGCTCCAAACAGAAATGTGATACTTTGGCATAGCAGATCATACCACAGGACTGACTATCTTAGCTCCGAAAAGGGGTGGAATGTAAGAAATTTGAGCATTAGCCCAGCACAGGTATTTTGGCTGCTATCTTCACACTTTCTCTATTGGCTCCCATTCAAATTCTGACTAATGAGGAGAATTTTGTATCAGCCCCTTCTGAGGAATGCAAGCGACTGGCTAACAGGCTGGTTACATTTCCACTATTGCCTATAGCTATGCAGGGTGTGTTTGTGAAGTCCACATGCAAAATTACTAATCAATTTCTGAGCCCCATATCACATGGCTGAATAACTGACTGACCAGCATAGCTATCTAGTTATGAGTGTATTTATGCTCTCCCTGTTAGCACTTTGTGTCAGCTACAGTGGTCCCACAGTGTAATAACGTCAACGTCCTCTTGCCATTTCAGAAGTGCTGAGTGTGTTTGTCGCAGTGGGGTGTGTCGGGAAGACCAAATGATGTCAATCCAAGTGGCCACCATCTTTACGCACCTGGTCCATTGCAATCTTGAGAGGGAAGCTGATATGAAAGGCTGGCCTTCTGTCTCCGTTGTGTTGAGAGACAGCTTCTCTGTGAAAAACAAGTCATGCTAAAGTCACAGTCGGCTAGCGGCTGCGCTCCCTAAGAACAAGAATCGCAGTGACACAGTAGAACCTAAGGCAAGACATCTCAATATGACGCTGCCAAACACACACACACACACACGCACACACACTGCACAGTGCATTGCGTAATGGCCTCCTCTGATTTGATGTATAATTAATGCAAGGTAGCTCAAGATGAAGATGACATTAGGTCTGACAGTAATAATATTACTATATGGAAAATCACACACAGACATACTCTCGCTCTCTCATCTCTCTTTCTCTCTCTCTCTTACATGCACACACACACACACACACACTTTGTCTCCCTCACTGAGTGCTGATTTCAGCTGAAACCGTCCCACTTTCTCTTCTCTCTGCCTCTCTTCCTCTCACTCCTCTCTCCTCCTCTGCTCCTCTGTCTCTCGTCAAGTGGGCACGGCGTAGTGTGTGGTTGGGGTGAGATAACAAAGGCTGAGGAGTTCACCATTATGTAACCGCTGTGGAGGCTGAGGAGGAGGAGGAAGAGGAGGAGAGGCAGCAGGGTTAGCACGTAGGAAAGGCAGGGCAAGAGAGGGCCAGTAGCCTACGTTGCAGTGCGCGTTCGTCTGTTACTTCACATAACACACAAACGTGCGCATGGACACGCATGCACACACAAAACAACACGCGCACAAACGCACACACGCTGCCCTCCTTTTCCATCTCTCCATCACGGATTCAGCAGTCAGCACTCGCAGATATGGACTTATAATATTTGAACTTTTCAGTGTTCCAACTTTGTGATCCCACGCTGACAACCACGCATTAAGATATTCAAGTGAAACCACCTTACTTACTCTCTTTCTCTTGCTCTCTCTCTGAATGTGTCTATGTGCTGTTCGTTGTCCCACCTTTGAGGCAGAGTGCTGAGCAGGCAGCCACACACACACACACACACACACTGTCTCTCTCTCTCTCTCCCCCTCACACACACACACACAGGTCCTCTAACTCTCAGGCTTCATGGCTCCCCCTCCCCCACTCTCCTGTCCTCTGATGGCCTCCCACTCATGCCACATTAAACATTTAGGGAAGCACTCTGGATCAGTGTGACATCATCTTTTAGCGCCACCAAGCTCCAGCTCTCACACTGTGGAAAAACATAGGTGGAGGCTCGTTTGTGGAAACCTGATACAGCAGTCACATTACCCCCCTCCTAGCCCTCCTCCACCTCCCCTCCCTACACACACACACGAACACAGGCAAAATCAGTGGGTCAGAATGGCCTACTGTCTGAGAGCAGACCTGCATTGATCAATATTGATCCCTGGGTGGTGTGTGTGTGTGCACCAAATGCTATGTATGTGTGCATTGTGTGTGTGTGTGTGTGTGTGTGTGTGTGTGTGTGTGTGTGTGTGTGTGTGTCAGGGTCTGCCTTGCTGCTGCAGTGAGGTGGGACCCTGGGCTGGGTGTATCTCAACCAGTGTAGCTAAATAATAGTCTGATGTCTTTTACTTCTCTGTTGTATTCTGGAGGCATGAGAGGAGAATTGGTAAATAGAGGGCAATCATAAAGCTGTTTTTCAACAAGTAATCTGCACAATAATCTGCTCATTTCTTGACAACAATATGTCACCTCAGTGTAACCTACTGTCCCCAAAATAAGGATTCTTTGTCTATGGGCAAAGAATTCAGCACCACCTCCCACATTCTCAGTGAATTCATTGAACTAGAGGCTTTGGTCTCACGCTGCATGAGTCTGTTCTCGCGAGAATTACCCCCCACCACACACACGCATACACACACACACACACACACATCACTCCTCCTCTTCTCTTCAGCCCCTCCCTTCCCGTCTCTGCTTGCCTCTCTCCTCTTCAGCCTTGCCTGTCAGAAAGGTACTCCAGTGTCGGAGGCTACCCTCCCCCGGATCCCGTACGAGAGCCAGCCGCTGTCGTACCCCGAGGCTCAGGCTCCTCTCACGGCTCCACCATGGCAACCATCGTGACTTCCACCAGGTTTACCGACGAGTACCAACTGTACGAGGAGCTCGGGAAGTAAGCAGCTGTCGTAGTGCATCGTGTTGTCTTGTCGTTTTGTCCCCCACCCCCGCAACCTCGCCTCACATTATGTCTAGTTAGCCAGCTAGCAGGCGTTAGCCAGCCAAAATAGCGAACTGACTAGTCGGGCTACGTGTTTCATCCAGTTGTCCGTGGATGTTGACAGGAGCCCGTTAGCCAGTGAGACCTGGCTGCGTGTCGTGGTGCAGGCTAGGCTAAGTAACGTTGCTATCGGCTAGCTGCTCCCGCAGTAACGGTAGATGAAACAGCGCACTACTAGCTAACGAGCTACCACGCTGATATACAGTATATTGATAAACTAGCTCAGTTAGCCCACTAGCACTGCTTCTTTCAGTAGCTAATGGTGATGAACGCATTGCACAGAAGTTGGCGTGTTAACAGCTGCAGCCTGCTATGTTTGCTAGTCTGTGTTTTCGGTCTGCTGATTCCGTCAGCGGGCCCGGGGAGACGCTGGAGTCGAAGCCCTCTGACATTTCAACTGACAGCTCCGTGTGGGCTCGGTAGACCGGAGGCTTTGGTCGATGCTAGGCCGACCATTTCTCTCCGAGCAGCTGCAGATGATTTGTGTAACCGTGCTGAGTAACGTTACCTAGCCCAGTTCATTTGATAAGGAAGTTGTTCGGTCCTGGCTTTATTGCTATCTGTTTGCACTGTAATCCCCATACGCTCCACAACAGCTGGCCCGATCACCAATTAACAATAAATTCATGGTCATTGTGTGGCTTTAACGCAGCGTAATGGTCAAGCCCCAGTTGTTATTACGGCGATTTGGCCTTTACCGTGTAAGGGGTAGTGACGTGGTTTCTCGGTATTTTGATGACGGCAAGAAAACCGGGCCACTACCTCCTCCTCCTCATCATCAGCATCTGTTGTTTTTGGCCGGTATAGGCTTTTTTTTCCTTCCCCCTGTTGTACCCAAACCAGCGGCAGCAGGGCGACATTGGCCCTATAAAGACACTACAGCCTTAATTTCCAACTGCCATTTGCTCCCCTTCCACTCTCTGCCTAATAATTGACAGTAATCGATGGCACTGATTGCTCAGCGAGTGCACACACATCCTCCATACTGGAGCTGGGCAAGGCTGCTCCTGACTGTGCTCAAGGCTGACCATTGCCTAGGCTACATTTCTGCAACCTTTTCTGAATTCATTTCACTCTGTCATATGTAACTAAGTTTAAAGCGCACACCGTACTTGTGTCACCTGTCATTTTCTTGTAAATAATTGAAACTAAGTGCAGAGTGGTAGAGAGCAGAATGCAGCAGGCTTGGAAGTAGGGACTGCACATGAAAAATCCTGACAAGTATAATGAGTGGTAGCCTACCTCCTACAGGGTCACTGTAGAGGCTGCAATATAGTCAGTCACTATAAAAAGCAGCTGTAATTGCTAGTTCTATGATGCTCAAAACTGAAATGATCATCATAGCAGGTGAAAAAGTTGGAGGATTCTACTAGTCTTAACATCTAGGTCAGTATGAAACTTATTGGAGTAGGAGCTGTTTTATGCGCTGCACAATGCTTGGTACATTATGCACTTCCTTTTGCGCCTGAGTAGATTGATAACTGAATGATGTTACCTTGTGAATGTATTAAATGTTGCCCACCGTTGTGTGAGATGCAGACTATTCTCTGTGCTGGCCGTTGCAAATTGAATTTCCTTTAGGACAATAAATTGCATTGTATCTTGTGCCTATCATGGATTAGCAAAAGTAGTTGTCCATTTCATTCATAATCTAAAACCCAACCTGATATCGGCACTCATACTGGAGAAGCTTGTTATATTGTTGCTTGTGAAATGTGTTGCCCTCTCAGGCCATGTACACTGCCGATGTGGTAGTAATGATGCAGATAATGGCATTGTTGTGTGTTTGTGTAAGTGAGAGAAACGCAGAGCGAGATTGTTAGCATACACAAACTACTGTCACACGCGTGGATGCAATCTCAAATGTCACGGCATGTGTGCAAACATGTGAAATGGAACTGATTTTTGGTTGTTCTCATTCTGTCTTCTTAGGGGAGCTTTTTCAGTGGTGCGTAGGTGTGTGAAGAAGTCATCAGGACAGGAATATGCTGCAAAAATCATCAACACTAAGAAGCTGTCTGCCAGAGGTAACACACCACACACCACACACACACACACACACACACACACACACAGACCCTGCTATGCACACACTTGCGCTGTTTGTTTTTTATTATATATTGGAGAGTATGCACATGAACAGGAATCCTGTGGTTCCTATGGCACAGGAAAGCTGTTTGTGTCACGAGGGGACTTCTTATCAGGAATGACTTGCTGGTTTAATGACCCTCTTCATAAACACTGCATTGAATAAGCCTCTATCCCTCCTGTGCAATATCATTGCACTGCCGCTGCACTCGCTGTATGATGAATTGATCTGAATTTGTGAGGAACAGTTCCACAGAAAGGGCACATGGACAGGGCTGAAATCTAATTTTTCAAGTCACAGGCTTGGGAGAAGATGGGAAACAATGGGATTTGGCAGGACGTGAAGCATTTTTCTGTCTTGTGCCATCCTCTAGTGTGTTTAGGGTATCTGGCAGATTGTTGCTTCAGCATGTCTAGGTAACTAAACAATCCACCCTGACTTTCTTTGTTTGGTTATTTGTGCGTTGGTGCATAGCTGCACGCCCACGTGCAGATGCCCGGTGTAGTGTGCCATGGTGAAGTGTTGACATGGGCTCATCATGTCCAATCATGGGATGGCACTGCTCGGTCACTGTGTCAGCACCTCCCCTGGTGTCGTACTGAGACGCTTGATTGCTTTCCCCTTTCCTAGCTGACCAAGTTGGCCTGCGCTCTTTCCTGACCTCCACACACACACCTGGTTTCCTTTGTTCTCCTTCCCTGCACAGTCACTCTCTCTCTCTCTCTCTGGTTGTCTCTGTCTCTCTCCTCTTGTCTGTGAAGGGGGATTGGTTTGTATTGAGGGTAATCCACTTATACTAAATGTATCTCATCAACTACTAAGACCCCACGGATTCCATAGGCGCCTCCCTGTTTGCCCTGTTGTTGTCTGCGTCTGTTGGCATTTGTGTGTGTGTGCGGGAGAGAGAGAGTGCACTTTGGGAGCCCAGTGTCAGGGACTAACACTAATAGAGCATGTCTGTATTGTGAGGCATCTGTGTGCGTGTCGTAATGCTGTTATTGTTCTAGCCCCGCCGTCAAGTGTCCACATAGGGCAGGTCCTGGTATTAATATCCCAGCAAGGAAAAGTAAGGGCTCAGCAGAATCTGCTGGCTCTTCGCAGAGGCAGGGACTACAATGTAGGCCTGTGTGTGTGTGTGTGTGTGTGTGTGTGTGTGTGTATTTGCCAGGGGAGAAGAAAGCAGGCCAGGAGAGGGGGAGAGTTTAACAGTATAGCCTTGCAGTGAGCTCAGTGACACTCCACACCGGGGAGGGAGGGAGGGAGGGAGGGAGAAAGGAGAGCGAGACGGAGAAAGAGAGAGAGAGGGAGACGTGATAGAGAGAGGGAACAAGAGGATTTTGAGCTAAGGGAAGAATTGTGGGAGGCCGCCTGGCTCACGCAACACGCACGCACACGCACACACACACACAGTCACCCAGGCGGCCAGTGCGTGAGCAGGCAGCTTGCCCGGTAGGATTTGGGTGTTTTTTTTTAGCCCGACGGGGCGAGTGTGACCTCACGCGCGGCCTGGTGGGTAAGTCTCTCAAAGCTCCGGTAAACACTGCAGTAATCTGAGGAGGGGGGAGGGGGAGAGGGAGGATGGGATGGATGGATGGAGGTAGGTTAGCTAGGGGCTAGCCCTGCCCTAAAGCATCTGGGGGGTGTGGGGGCGGCACACACACATATACACACACCCCTGACTCTCACCCCGGATTGGTTCAGAGATGCTGAAGTGCTTACTGGCAATATTCCGGGGTCCATATATTTGAATCCCTGAATGTCGTTTGTAGTGGGTTTGATGTAAACGTGTCTGAAACACATTGGATTTGATGATCCCTGCCTTCAGTCAGAATGCCAGCTGTGTGTGTGTGTGATGCCCGTGTGTGCGCGACTGTGCGTTGGGTCCATTCCATCTTCCTGTGCTGATGTAAGATGGCTGTAGGCCCGCCCCATGGCAAAGCAGATGGCCAATTAGAGAGCAGCAGGAAGTGCCAGTAATTACCCGCCAGCCCTCTCTTTCCCATCCTCTACTACCACACACACTCTCACACCAACAAATAAGGAGATTGAATGAATTAGTGAGTGCTGCAGTGACACTGCACCATGGTAGACGGCTTTACACACACACACACACACACACACACACACAGGGGAGCTGTGATCCTCTTCTAGCAAATGGACGTTCCATGTAATCCTCCCTTCCTCTCTCTGTCTGTCTCTCTCTCTCCTGCGTCACTAGTGTAATTAGAAGGAGGTTGAGGTCTCTCTCTCTTTTTCCCTTGCTCTCCCTCAGATGAGGGAAATCTATACCTGGCAGGGAGAGAGAGAGACAGACTGATTAGTGGAAGGTAGAGAGTGCCGCGCTCCCTTGGAGAAGAGGGAGTCACATCACCTGTATGACTCTAGCCTTAAATCTAGCCCAGGTTAGAAGCATGTGGAAGAAACAAAGAGAGAAGAGAAGATGTGACTGACAGAGGCATTGTGGAAGGATGCAGAGAGATGAAGGGAGGGGAGCGATTGTAATTTTGTTTTTTTAGATGATGGAAAGAATATTGCTTCTTTTTATAACAATGTGTTTTTGTATTCCGTCTATAAATACTGTATTGTATTCGTAGAAGTACAATTTGATTAGGTGATATTTGATTGCTCAGCAACAGCGTGTGATATTTATCTCAAAAGATTGTCACTGCGCTGGGGAAATAAATGCAAATCTTAAATGAGACTGCCTCTGTGTGGTGTCACTGCCTTGGAGCTCTATGGTTCTGATGGCCTCACCACAATGATAAGCAGGCACACGCACACACACACATACACTGATCCTGACTCATGCTGGGTTGTCACCAGGGTTACCCCAGGTGACCTCTGACCTCAGCTACATGGCTGTTGCTAATAGTGATGGGAGGGGGCAGCTTAAGAGTGTCATGTGGTTTACGCACCCACATATCACATACAACCACACACAGGTGTACACACACACACACACACACACAGTGCCACACGATACAGCAGCATCCTCAAACAAGGCTTTAAATAATTTTGGTTTGGACATGAGGTGTGTGTGTGTGTGTGTGTGTTCTTGCTTGCATTCCATTTGTCCCCTACCAGCCAGAAGTGCAAACACTGCAATGTTCTATAGCTGGTCTTCACACTAGCCCCTTTACACACACATGCACACAAACACACACACTTGTGCACCCATTGCATAACACAGCCTCACTTATTTGCACACAGATTTTTATGACCCCAGCTAAAATGCCACTTGGGGTCAATGGCGCTCTGCTTAAATGCACCTTGTGACTGTAACCTTTCAGAGGCCAATCCAGCCACTCACCCTGAACGATTGTATTACTAATGAGCAGGGGCCAAACGTGGTATCGTAAAACATGCTTTCACATACTCAAAACCAGATTTATTTTAACACATTTTTAAGATGGAAAAGGGGAAGTTCCAATGCACTGTTGGACACTGTCACTCAGCCGTAATCTATGCCATGCTGCCTGAATGCACATGGTGATAGAATGCTGAAGGTATTGATTATCTTTAGTCTATGTTAGTTGTCAATTCCCAGCACCAATGTCTCTAAGACACGTTATTGGTTGTTTGTTGTACCTTATGACTAAAGTGATTCTGATTTTAAAATTGTCTGCCAAAATAGTAGGCTAAACGAAAGAATAGGTAGCCATTTATGACACATATCTGGCCAGGGACTACAGATGAAAACAAGCTCTAATGCAAATGCTAACTCTGCCACATTATAATTTACAGAAATGTTTATTATGTGCATTGTCCTCATCAAATAATCTAAGAAGTAAATAAAATAAATTGCAGTTTGACCAGCTGATGATCAAGCCCTTATGTCTCAGTCGTTCTGACTAGTTTTAATGTGACTTCCTCTCTCCTCAGACCATCAGAAGCTTGAGAGAGAGGCTCGCATCTGCCGTCTCCTAAAGCACCCCAACATCGGTGAGTTTCTGTGCACATGAGTGACTGTGTGGCGTGTATGTGTATATTGTTGTCCATTCTCTATAGGATAAGATTCTTCACTTCGTGCACCGATACTGGTACTGGTATCAAATTTTACACTGATACTGTGCTAATGTTTGGTATCTGTTTCCAAAATGTTCATAATTAATATCAAGTGCCACCTATAACATGTCAATTCAAAGCAGAGCCACTAGATTTTCTGATTTTCACACATGGAAGGTTGTTGGATCTCTCTAATGGGGAAGAGTGGATTATATTTCAATCATTTTTAGTCCATTGACCCCAAAGTAATGGTGTTCAGTCCATGTGGTACAGTAAAAGTAATGGATCAAATCACTACTCTGTATCGGGCAATATTTTAAGATTAGTACTTGGAATTGGTATTGACACTAAATCAGTGGTATCTAGCTGCCATGGTTGTTTATGCTATGATTCAATACAAAATGGATGGAGAGGTACAGAGGCGGTGGGTGGAAAATGGGAGAAAGGGGGAGAAGTGACAAACCAATGACACCTTTCCACTGCACTCCATATTTCTCTCTTTTCCTCCATGTCCTAGTTTCCTGTCGGCCCCCCTAGGCACTCATTTGCCCCTCGCCTACTCTTCTTCCTCTCTCCCCCTCTCTTTATAGATCTTTCTCTCCCTCTCTTTCTCCCCCTCTCTTGTCCTTTCTCCCCCTTTTGACATATTTTGGCACAGGCCACATTCAAACTTTGGACAAAAGAGGGCATGAGAAAGAGACAGATGGAGAGAGGAAAGCAGGAGGAGTAGGAGACAGATGGAGGGAGGGAGAGAGAAGATGGGAGGAGGAGGAAAGAGCATTCGCTCTTGTTTCTTGCTGCAGGGCCATCCTACTTCATCTTATTATACAACTAATATTCATTTTACATAACTCTAAGTATGGCTCCCCTGACAGTAAACCTAAGCTGTATCTGAAGCCCATCCTCTAACACCCGGCTCCTGCTGCCTGGATCCTGCTTTGTCATCCTGCTGCTGTTTGTTATGTTGACAGTCACCTCTCCAGCGCTGCCTCTGTCCATTTGTCCTCACATCTTTTCTCTTTTTTCTTTTCCCAGCTTCAGTTTATGGGGAGGTTTGACAGTCAAATGCAACAACAATTCTTTATTTCTTTTAACTTCCACCTCTCTCCTATCTTTATCTCTCACTCTCTCCCTGCCTCCCCTCTCTCTCTCTTGCAGTGAGACTCCATGACAGCATTTCAGAGGAAAGGCTTTCATTACCTTGTCTTTGACCTGTGAGTATATTCTTTACACACACGCTGTGACATTTGAGATTGTATCCATGCGCGTGACTGTGGTTTGTTTGTGTATGCTAACAACCTTGTCTCTCTCTCTCTCTCTCTCTCTCTCTCTCTCTCTCTCTCTCTCTCTCTCTCTCTCTCTCTCTCTCTCTCTCTCTCTCTCTCTCTCTCTCTCTCTCTCTCTCTCTCTCTCTCTCTCTCTCTCTCTCTCTCTCTCTCTCTCTCTCTCTCTCTCTCTCTCTCTCTCTCTCTCTCTCTCTCTCTCTCTCTCTCTCTCCCCCCTCCCCCAGGGTGACAGGAGGAGAACTGTTTGAAGACATTGTAGCTAGGGAGTATTACAGTGAGGCTGATGCCAGGTATGCGCCTCAAATGGAGCTGCTGTGAAAACACATGCGCACACGCACTTTGCTACAAACATGCCGCATATACATTCTATTAAACATATGAAAACACACGCACTTGCACACACACACACACAGACAGTGGTGGTTATTATTGGTTTGCTTGTATTCTCGTCAGCAGCTGCATTCCCCTTGTCAACAAGTGCATCAGTATGCTACCCCTCTCTCTCATCTCCTCCCATTGGCCATCCTCTCCCTCTCCCAGTCTATAGCTATCGCTCTCTGTCCTCCCTCTACGTTTAAGCCGCTACATTTTACCTCTTTCCCTCCTTCCTCTCCCCTTCCTCCCCCTCCCAGTTTCCCCTCATTTCTCCTGTGGCTGTGTGTTGTGCAGCTTATGAAGTCTGTTGTATAATTGGATTAGGGGTCTTTGTCTGCTCATGCACACGGGGGGCTTTAGAGACACACACACACTCTCTCTCTCTTGGACCAAGCCACTTGGAGCGAGGCCCAGCCCCACGATCTCCGGCTAAGCTTGACCTTTGACCCGTGAGCCTTTCCAGAGTCACGACATGAACATGAGTCTGACATGGTGGGAAACAAACATGGTATCATTCCAAACCTTACCTGTGGTCTAGCTTGGAACACGCCACAACAGCGGCTAGGACAGCGATAAAGTGGTTGTTTACAGGCTTGTCGGGAAATTTTTCCAGCCTGTTGGCCCATGATGAACCAATGCCATGCCAGGCTAGTGTAAAAACATACTCACCAGCCAGAATTTAGGGATAATGGCAGCTTAAGTGATGTTCCCATAAGCGTAAAGCTTCCTCCCTGGTTGTAGGTTTATTGTTAGGGTGGTCGGAGGCATTCTATACTGGTTCCTTACTATTGATTTGTATGAACTACAGTACCTGTATTACATCTGTGTACGAGTATAGTGACTGTATAGTAAATGTCTGGTATGCGCCTGGTTTCCAAACACAACTTACCCTGATGTTCAATCTCCATTGTGTTAGAATGTAGCAAAGGTGATTTTTTTGTTTTAACAAGCTTTCAGGAAACCTATATTTGTAGAGTTCATTTCCACAATGCTATATATCCATTAACAAATTAGCTGAAGTTCATAATTCTCTCAAAAATACAGAGAATCTAACATTTTGTCGTCCAACCTTTTTAAATCCTTTAAAAATACTACAATTAGTTTTAGCTTTGTGCTATCAATCATTTTGTGAACAAGAGTAGTTTTTCAAATAGTGGATATCTAATTTTGGAATGAAACTGTTTTTGTACAAGTTAATTTAGGTTCCAGACCATAATCCATCAGGCTTCAAGAAAGCATTGACAAACCATGTAGGTGATGGTTTTTGGAATGGAGGTCAGTGACTGACATGTGTATCTCTCTGTCTGCCTGTTTCTTTCTTTTTTCCCATTCTCTCCCCGTAGTCAGTGCATTAGTCAGATCTTGGAGAGTGTCAATCATATCCACCAGCATGATATCGTGCACAGAGACCTCAAGGTGAGTGGCTGCCCGTTGCCTTGACAACCACACACACACACCTCTGCTCGTGGCCATGGCAACACATGGATGGCTCTCGGTCGCTCCATCGCTCTCTCTGTCTCTCGCTCTCTTCCTCTCTCTGTTTCTCCTTCCACCCCCTCCTTTTCCTCTGCGTCCCTCGCCCATCTACTCTCAATTTTTCCTCTCTCTCTCTCTGTCTCTTCCTCTATCTGTTCTCACCACAGTCAGGTGATTACATGTCTGTCCTTGACCGTAGCTCTAAGCGTGTGTGTGTGTGTGTGTGTGTGTGTGTGTGTGTGTGTGTGTACACGTGCGCGTATGTACACGATGAGAACAGAGTAAAGAGATGGCGAGTCATCAGTGCGTGGAAGGGTTTGTCTCTCACCTATGGCAAGGAAAAGAGAAGGACTCTGACAGCACACATGCACATGTACACACACACACACACACTTTTCTGACTATTGTGAAGGGGTCTATTATGAGAGATAGGGTGAAGGCATAGATGAACCTCGGGGGTTGCCATGACAACCCGTGTGACATCACACCAGCCACGGAGCAGCGGGGGAGGGGCCTTTGAGTTGTCCCCGATTGCCGATTGGCAGAGATGCAAAGAGTGGATGAAGAGAGCTTCCCTATTTTTTTTCCAGTTTTCTGCTTAACCTAGATTAAGATGATGGTAATAACCCTAATAATAATGACAATAATAATATGTATTTATATGGCACTTTTCAAGCAGAGAGCACAAAGCGAAAAAAACAATCAGAATCACAAGGGACGTCTTAGACAGAAAAGCGTGTGTGTGTGGGCGACATGCGCTTTTGTGCGTCCGCGCATGTGTGTGTGTGTGCGTGCGCGTGTGTGCGCGCTCTGGGTCAGAGAATAACGCTATTACCTCCGGTGCTGTCTGTCTGATTTGTTGGCCTTTTATCCTGAGTGGGCTTTTACTGCGCCCCTTTATGTTCTACTGCCCAAACAACGGCCATTTAGAACACTGCCACACACACACTCTCTCTCACTGAGTACACTTTCCATTTAGCATGCAGTCTGCAGTGCTGCCTAAATGACTCCCAAGTGGTTTCCATGACTACGAACCCATGCCCATATAAGGCGTTGTGGAGAGATTCTCAACCACCCATCCTCTCCTACTTCCTCCCTCTCTCCATCACTCTTTCTCACACCTATCCCCCCCCCCCATTCAGTTTCTAAGCTATGTCGAATACATCAAATGTAAATGTTTCCAAAGCACAGAGGCGTTGGATGGGGAGGAAAGAGCTTTATAAGCCTCTGCCAGGAACTCACTGATGAATGCCTGTCACTCTCTGTCTCTCACTCTCTTGATCTCTTCTCCCTAATTCTGCTCCGCTGTGTGCGTGTGCGTGTGTGTGTGTGTGTCAGCCTGAGAACCTGTTGTTGGCCAGTAAGATGAAGGGAGCTGCAGTGAAGCTGGCAGACTTTGGCCTAGCTATTGAGGTTCAGGGAGACCAGCAGGCCTGGTTTGGTAAGAAAGCACACACACATACATCACATGAGTTGGACCATTATTTGATCTGGCATTGTGTGTGGTATTTAGCACTGCATAGACTGCATAGTTTATACACTTTTGCACACACACACACACACACACACACACACACACACACACACACACGCAGCACACATATGCTTACACAGTGCAAGAGTCACTGCTGAACAGGCCCTCAATCATAGGTCTGCACAAGAAAAGCACACGCACATTCACACACCACACTTGGAAGCCAAAGAATATTGTGTGAGCATTGCTTAAGAGGCTCACAGACATTGTACAGTTCATGCTTAGGTCATTGTGTCTTGGCTAAGGGGCGAGCTGCCAGCATTTGGCTGACTTTCCAGCAGGGACTAGATGATTAATGGGCATTTGCTTGTGACTCTGTGCTGTCATAATCTGGTCTTGCATTGGAGTCCCAACAGTTCACCATCAAGTAAACCATTTACATAACCACACAAAAATATCCTGCTTGTGAACCTCCATCAGCAAAAAAAAAGGCATTAGTTAATTGTGTCCCCTTTTTTTCTTTCGGGCAGGTTTTGCGGGCACCCCTGGCTATCTCTCCCCTGAGGTCCTGAGAAAGGACCCCTATGGCAAACCAGTGGACATCTGGGCTTGTGGTGAGTCTCCAACCCAACCTTCAGGCAGTGAACCCTTTTCTGTCATCTTGTTACTTTCCCATGGTTGGAAACAAATACCAGGCATTGGTCAAGTCCTGGTAGTTTGTGGCTATGGCTGCCAAATTCACCAGTGAATTTTCCAGCTTTACAAAGTATCATGTGGAGGTAGTTTTCTCTTAAAGAAATCAAAAGGGATGGTAAAATGGTAATTCTGGTAATTCTTTTGGAAACCACCAGCCTCTGTGGCAAGTGTGAGTGAGAAAGGCCCAGATTAACCCCCTCCTCCTCAGAATGAATGGAACATTGATTGGCTTAACTGGGGACAACTGGGTAGTCAAAGCTAACTCTGAATATGAAAAGACAGTGTCTCGAATGAAAATAAATGAATGCTAGGATCATGACCTGATCTTTCTGTTGTTTTTCCCCTCTGTTTTCTTTCAGGTGTTATTCTCTATATCCTTTTAGTGGGGTATCCTCCCTTCTGGGATGAAGATCAACACAAACTCTATCAACAGATCAAAGCTGGGGCATATGATGTAAGTGTGTGTGTGTGTGTGTGTGTGTGTGCGCGCTCACCCGTGTGTCAGTGTATATGTGTGAAGGGTGCAGTGCAGGGGTTTGCTAGGCAGTTGGTGAATGTTTAATAGTGTCCAATTGAGAGCTGGTCCAAAGCTATTGATCCTATCAGGGCCTCCCTGACGCATTGCAGAGGGGTGTGTGTGTGTGTGTGAGTGAGAGAGAGAGCGAGAGAGAGAGAGAGAGGGGGTATCCTCCTGTCTCTGTCTCAGTGGTAATCAAGTTACATTGCAGTTTCCAGAGAGGGGGAAAGTCTCAGACTGCCTGTCTGTAGAGAGAATACTCTCAATACTGCTTTAAAGGCCCGGACCAGCAGAGTGTGTTCTGTTAATACAAAAAAAAAACATTAGCAGTTATTGTTTTCATATTGGGACCTAAATTTTACATATCCTCGATCCCTGAGGTGTTGGGGACTGACTGTAACCTATGTAAGGTCCCAACCAGTAGTTTAGGAAACATCTATTGTTTCCAATTGACCTCTTCCTTTCCTTTGGTCCTTTCCACCCTTCCCACTTCCTTCCTTCCCCTTTTCTCAGTTCCCGTCCCCAGAGTGGGACACGGTGACTCCCGAGGCGAAGAATCTGATCAACCAGATGCTGACCATCAACCCAGCCAAGAGAATCACTGCCGAACAGGCCCTCAAACATCCGTGGGTCTGCGTAAGTATACACACACACACACACACACACCCCTACCAAGAGAATCACTGCTTAATAGGTCCTCAAACACACGTGGATCTACACAAATGGACGTACACACACACACACACACACACAGAACCCATCTAACAGAATTACTGGGAATTACACAGGAAGCACTTGTGGGTGTGCATAAGTAGGCATGGACACACAACACACACATTCACACAATCCTACCAAGAGAATCGCTGTATTATTGGCCTTCAAACACTCATGGATCTGTGCAAGTAGACACACACACACACACACACACACACACACACACACACACACACACATACAGACACACAGAAAGTATGTAATGTGTGTAATTCTTGTTTTGCCCTCTTGCAGCAACGTTCTACAGTGGCATCCATGATGCACAGACAGGAAACGGTTGAGTGTCTCCGCAAGTTCAATGCCCGCCGAAAACTCAAGGTACCATTATGATTTTTCACTTGATTGTTTATACATATGTTCTCTAGTCCTAGTCTCTAGTCCCCCTCCATAACTGTGCCATCACAAGAAATCCTCCCGTAAATCTACTACTTTTTACATCTCCTTTATCATTATGTAGAGACTTGATGAGGAACACAAATAAGTCCAGATGTTTGTACAGATTCTGTACAGGCCCACAGTGCATTTATTGCGGCGACATGTAGACCTAATTATTTATCAGTTTATTTGAATGTGATCACAGCTCTTTGGCTCCTTAGTTGATCAGATGTCTTAATCTCTTCTGTGGAGATTACTGGCTTATTAATTAACGCTAGCAACTGAACCAATAGAAAATATAGCTTCTAACATATTACATACATACATGTAGTCGTGCTTATACCACAGTGTGATTTATTACATTTGTTACATCACTGTATCACAGCAGCAAATACCCAGTTTTTATCCTGTTGTGTTACATAATCTAAATTCATTTGCATATGAGAGGAGGTTTATGAGACTTGGAGATGTGAGGATTTATAGTTAGTTAAATTTTCCCATTAATACAACATGTGCAGCCAAGATATTGCTCAATAAAGGACAGACATAATTTGTAGATAATGATTTTTACAATGCCGTGATCAGGTTTGGTAGCACCCAGGTTTTGAGGAGTGAAGTGTCTCATCCTGACTGACTGACCTGAATTTGGCTCCTGAAGGCCATGGCACTGCTACACTGCTGTTAAAAAAAGCAGGAAAAAGGCAGGAAAATGCTAATGTGTGTATTATCCCATTAGAAATTGATATGGAGCCGTGTGTCCACAAAAAGCTGAAATCCTGTAAAAACTAAACAGAAATCCCAGCACTGATTATACCTCCCTCACTTCTCTCTCCTTCTATCTTTTTCCCTCCAGGGAGCCATTCTCACCACCATGCTGGTGTCCAGAAACTTCTCAGGTGGGTGTGCCCTTCGCCCTCGCCCTCCCTCGCAGCACATACCGAGGGAGAGGAGGATGGATGGTGGATAGAGTCCTCTGCACCTCTTTTAACCCCCTCACCGCACACACACACATGTACACACTCACCCACTCATCCTCAAAATAACAATGTGTTTGTCTGTGCGCAGAGGACTATGCGCGTTTACAACATAGAATGGGGATTTGAAAGGAGAAGTTCCTTCTTGAGTCGACGGAAGAAAAAATGTCTATGTTTATACTGATACTTTATTATGAGTGCATTGAATCGTGATGTATGTGAGCAGCCAAAATGTGATATTCTGTCATGTACCATATTGTATGTGGGCGTCAGTCACGTCCCTGTCCATGCTAATGTATCTCTCCCTGTGTGTGTGTGTGTGTGTGTGTGTGTGTGTGTGTGTGTGTGAGAGAGTGTGAGTGTGTGTCTCCCTCTTTTCTGCTGGCTGTGGAGTATGTGAGTGTGTGAGAGAGGGAGGCCTAGAGTTAATAGAGATTTTTATGTTGAGGGCAAGTATGGTGTTAAAAAAACAGGTGACCACTAAGAATCTGTGTTTATATCTCAGCCTGCTGAGAGTAACTTGTATTGGTTGAAGCCTTGTCCTCAGCCTTTAAGGAATTGGTCAGTGTATGGCTAACACCTTCAGCCCTGGACCTAGAGAACCACAGGGGTGCACACCTTTGCTTTAGCCCATTTCTATCACACCTGGTTCAACATGACTCAAGTTGGCAGTGTAATATATCTGGGCTGTAGCCTGCACACCCTATAGCTGTCTAGGGCCACGATTGAACGACATAGCACTCCTGAGATAGGCCTGCCTAATTTGCATAGCCCCTCCCAACTGTAGCATTTCTGTCCAATAGTGGGCCGGCAGCATACCAACTCTGCTGCTGCCGCCTCCTCCACGGCCTCACTGGCTCAGGAAGGTACGTCCCAGAGACACGCCCATCCACCTCCTCTCTACATACACAGCTACTTCCTGGCTATGGGGTCATAGTATGGGCTGCCCCCCCCCAACCCCCCCCCCAAAACTCATGCATGCAGCCTCCACCAGCATGCCCTCATCCTCTAACAACATTCTCACACACACACACACACACACACACACACACACGCATGCACACACAGACACACGCAGATTCATACAGTGTCTTGTGGATGTGTGTCATCGTCACTATGATGCACTAACATCAGATTTTACTCACGTGCCACAGTCACGCACTCAGCACATCAGCACATCAGCATCACTTCCTGGTAATCGATTCAATTCACCCTGCACTTTTCCTCACCTGCACTCAAAAGTGCTTTTAACATTTACACCTCACCGCCACTCAGCCTTGAACTTCTATCCCCCATTTCATCTCCCAAATTACAGTTATTTGTCTTCACTTCTAGCAAGCTCCATCTTGACTTCCAACTGCCCCTCTACTCCCCTGTGCTCTCCCCTGGCCAGGGCTGTGAGGGCGGGTACAGGGCGGGATGGGGAGGGGCGTGTATCATGGGGGCGGGGACTGACACTGCAGGGGCCGGCAGGAGCTGGGTTGGCGTGCTGCCATCGTCAGACCTGGGTCTGGTGGGAGGAGAAGGGAGGGGAGAGGCGGATGTTGAGGAGCTGGGGGAGACTTTCAGACTGAGACGGAGGATGCGAGGGCTGCCTTGGTGGCGCGCTACTGGAGCCAACTGCTGAAACCATCAGCGTCGTGCAGCCTTCCTGATGAATCTCCTGAGATTAATGGCATCCCCCGTCTCGTCTTCCCCCCCGGATCTGTTTTAGTACTTTGAAAAGGGCCTCCTTGCCTCCTTGAAGCAATGCCATAAGCTGACGTGACGGCAAGCCTGCAGCCACATTTCTGTCAAAAACCCAGTGACCCATCACATCAGTTATTCCTCAAGGAGGGAAGGAGGGAATCTTTTTTAAAGTATTAAAACCACGCTCTGCTCTTGTCCCGCTGGGTGGGGAAGGGTGGTGAAGGTCGGCGATTCCAACGGTGGCTCCATGGATTGAGTACAAAATAGAAATAGACAGTGTAGAGCAGACTGGATTCCCTGTCACCTTTTTAGAGTAGAGAATCTCTTCTGCTCTACAGTGTACATGACATCTCTACATTACTAGGATCTGTCTGTAGGTAAAATACAGGTAAAATATGAAAGTGGAGATGACCTGCAGAGAGATGCCCTCAATGGAGAATGAGTGAACCTACGGCGAGACGAATGTTACCCCTGGAATGTGTGATGGGTGTGCTGCGATGCAGAGTGACAGTGGTGGTGTGATTGTCAGTTAGAGCCCTCCAATTGCGGGGCTCCCTCACTGAGACTGGACCAATCACCTGTTCGTAAGTGCTGTGAATATGTATGACATCATCACTCCAAATGAGGCAGCCCTTCCCAATTGTCCAGCTCCAATTGGCTTGGTCCTCTCTGATGATGTCACTCACCATTGCAAAACTCTGTTCCTTCATATAACTGCTAGCTTACACCCTTCTCTAGTGTGGCTGAGGCAAGGCTTGGCATTTTGCTCATGATGCTCCCTTTTACCCAATGACATTATAGCACAGTGTGACAGAAGTGTGTGTTTGAAGCGTTTGTGTATGCGTTTAAAGAAGGATATGTTTACCTTGCTGCCTTTTGCATGTGGATGTCCTGTGTGGTGATACCCTATATACTGTTCTTGGGAGATGCGCCTTCAGATGCTTTCCTAATGCGTCCCTCCCTGGTGATCACTGAGCTGATATGTTGGTGGAGTAGTGCATCCTACCTACTATACATCATCTGATTACGCCTATCCAGGCATGTCAGATCAGTGATCGTTGTCCTAGAGAGAAGAGAGGAAAGGAAGGGCGCATTTAGAGAGCATTGGCACGCGGTCCCATGCTGTCGGTATTCGCACCCTGTTGGCTGCTGTGGTAGGAGTTGTAGCCGAATGAAGGGTGAATGTTCGCACACCGGCCAATCAGCTCTCCCCTATCTGGTTGCGGAATGTAAGCTATGCATCCTGGGGGCTGTAGTTTTCTTGGATGCTGCATGGCCAGGCCAAGATAGAACATGCATATCAACACAACACCCAAGACTATGGAGCATGAGTTACCACAGGAAAGTGTTTGCTGCCTTAAACGCTGTGCCCCTTACCTCCTCTCTCTTGTGTTATAATACTGAGCCCTGTCTCTTCAATCTTCCCCTTTCTCCCCTTTTCCTCTCCCATTTCTTATTGGAAGGTAAGAAGCACGAGATAAGATTTTTGAAACCTCTGTGTTTGTGTGCGTGTGTGTCTGTAGAAAAAGAGAAAGGGAAACAACAGACAGTTGAGAGCTTTAGAGCTTTAGACTGAGGGGAGAATGACTGGAGCCTTTAAAGGAAATCAATGATTTACATTAACCTGGCTCATCCTCGTCAGCCCTGGCGGCAGTTTGAGTCTGACCATCACTCTCTTTTAGATCTGCTGGGGGGTGCCAGACAGGAAATGGATTGAGAAAGTTTACTTTGCTATCAGGTTTCCCCTCATCCCCAGATGGCAATGAATGGATTATGATGTGAATGGGTTTCGCAGAGTGTAGCAACCTATGAAGCCAAGGAGAAAATGCCCAACAAATCCATTAAATCGCTTGCAATTTGAAATCAAACCGTAGGCCAACATTGTCTGAATGGCGCAGGTTTTGGGGTTTCATAGATCTATCAAACCATAGATCTGGTCTGTTGCTGAAGTGGTGCTTGTCTATTGGTGAGAAAGAGAAACTGGTTGGACTGGAACGGATGCTGTGATCAGCTGTGAAACTCACGCTCTATCTCGGTCTCTCCCTCTCTGTCCTCTTTTTACAGCATGCAAAAGTTTACTCAACAAGAAGTCAGATTCAGCTAAGGTAAGGTTGTGTAGTCACACCTCTGCCCTCCTTAGTTCTCCTCCTCTGCGCTGTCTCTCTCTTCCACTCACCCCTTCTTTCTGCCTTCTCGCTTGTTTTTCTAGGGCTCTCGCTCTCCCTCTCTTGCTCACTCTCTCCTCCTTATATTGTATTGAGCAATTTCCTTTCCTTACAGTAATGAGGGATGTCATTGTATTTTCAGGATTTTTTTTTTGTTGACACAAAATGTCCATTTATTTCTATAGGGAGATTACTGTTCCCTTGCTTTTCTTATGTTCCCTATCACATCCCTGAGTAACAATTATCGGTCTACTCCTCCTCCCTTTTGGTTTCGTTCGCTTTCTTCCTCCCTCAGTCAGTCTCAGTCAGAGGGTTGCTGCTGTCTTTCCTGAGCAGTCTCTGTCATTCTCTGCTGCTATTAAGCACCCCACCCCCCCCCCTTCCTCCTCCTCCTGCCTCCTGCTTCTCTCTCTTTCTCCCCTGCCCCAGGGGTCACTCTGTGCAGTTAAGTGGCGGAGGCATAGAGAGTTAGTGAAGCAGTAAAAAGGATGATCTAGAGGCCATTCTTCGGCACTCACCCTCTCATTTACCCTGTTAGCTCTCAACAGCCTGGGAGCCTCGACCAACATTACCCCCTCTCCCTAAACGGCGTACGATTCTAATGCGTCTGTGCGTCTATGTGTGTGTGTGTGTGTGTTCACTTTGCATGTATGTCTTCGTCCCAGCCTTCGACCAACAACAGTAAGAACAGTATAGTGAGCGCCATCAATGCCCTGAAAGACAGCAACATGGCGACCAACTCCCAGATGGTACAGTAGGCCGCCGCAGTGTCGGTTTCCGCCCCCTAACCCCAGTAGTTCCATAGTTGCGTTGTGCCTCATCCTCCATTGTTCATAGTTGCTGCTTTTCACCCTTCATCCACCATCCAGGAGGTGTTGCACCCTAACATCCCCCACCCTGCCACCACCTACCCATCCTCTGGCCATATTTTCCCCAAGGTGCACATGTGCTCCCGAATTAGAAACAAATTCAAGCAGATGGAACACTTGAGGTAGACTCTGTGAAACTTATTGAAAATGCTCATCCCTACTTTTAATCACAGGTTGCACATGTGCCCCTTGTGTAGTTTTCTAGGGAGCATGAATCCCTCTGTAGGATTATATACCTCTGAAGTGTTAGCATCGAGCACTGTAGAGTCCTGGGCCACCTAGCTTCTGGCATCCAACTAGAATTAAGTCTTATCATCTGAAGGCCCCTATGCTCGTCCCTGTATATAATCCTTCTCTCCCGTGCTTTAATTTTAACCATCTCCCCTATAAATCTAAATAACTTGCTCACTACAATCAACTGTGCCTTGCAACCATCTATCCTAACACCCTACTCAGTCATCCTAATCTTTTTAGCCAGCTCAACCTTCTTTCCCACCCTAACATATTCATCTTAAATCCACTGACATCCCACCATACTGCCAAACTTTACTAATGTGCTATCATCCATTACTAGCATGTCATAGTTGGAGATGCTTTACTAGCATGCATTACATTTTACATCTTGTAGCAGATGATTGCATAATACGCTGTCTGGTCTGGCAAGGTAGTGTTTCTCAACTGGTGGCTCGGGGGCCAAAAGTAGGTCACAAGATGCTCTTGACAGGGTAGGGGACAAAAAACTACTTAGCTAGGGGGAATATTGTGTTAGGCTGTGAACCCATGGCTTGGGTAAAATTTAGGTCCCCATGCAAAGCCAGTTGAGAAGCACCGATAAACGGTGTGTTGTTTTGGACTTACTGTTCTGTTCCTCAGGAATCTCAGAGCACAGTGGTCCACAACCCTCCTGATGGCGTCAAGGTGAGACGTGTGTCTGTCTGTCTGAAAGCCTGACACTAAATGTCATCGAGCTGCTCGACTCTCCAGCCTCTTTGATTGGATGCTGGTTTCATTAATCTCTCTCTTTCTGTTCTTTCTACCTTTCTCACTCACTCCACCCTCCAGGGATCAACAGAGAGCAACGCCACCAACGATGAGGAGGAAATGAAAGGTAGGAAAGGTATTCAATCTTTCTTTCCTCATTTTCCTGCTCTTTATCGCTCTCTTTCTCTCTCTGTCTCTCATCTAGAGAAGTGTGTGTATTTGACAGTAGTGACTGGCGTGTGCCAGGTGTGGTGAGATACTACATGTGTCTCTCACACTCTTGACTGTGTGCCTGCGGTGTGTGTGTGTGTGTTTGTGTGTGTGTATATGTGTATTGTGTGTCTGGCTGCGTTTTGTGTATGTGGGTGTTTGTGTATTTGTGTGTGTGTTCTAGCGGACAGCTCGGCGCTGAGTCAGAGCAGTGCCACAGAGGAGATGCCCCCCCTTCTGTCCTCACCTCAAAGCTCACCTGCCAGTAAGTGTATCCATGGCAACCAAAAGCTACATGGTCGCCCCTGGCAAGGACCCCCACCACCCCTACCTCCACCCCACATCCTGGCCTTTTGTAGGCACTGGCAATGACCTCTTACATCTTTGATCTCCCTCACTCTGGTCCACCAAGCTTCTTTTCAGGGTTCCCACTGGTTATGGAATTTCTGGAATATCATGGACTTTTGATAGGTGTATTTACAGGGAAAATCAGGACATTTGCTAAATTCTCCAGGAAAATAAGGGAATTTTACAAATGGGTCACTTTACAGGAATATACTAGAATGCATATTCCAACTTGTTTCACGCAGTCATTGCATTAGATGGTGGTTTTCAGCTGTTTTTCATCCATTGTATGCTCATTTCTCCGCAGCAAGACTACCCCCTTTTTACAACTTTTCAGAGCTTAGAACAATCTTTAACAAACCAGGAGGGACTCAAATTTTCAGGTCACAGAAGCGCTCTGACCTAGTTATGAAAAGTCGTGAAAAAATTCATGGAATTTTACATCGGGGCCACGGTGGGAACCCTGTCTTTTGTGCTCTGGTGTGTGTGTGTGAGTGTGTGTGTGTTTGTTCCTTGGTGATCACTACATCTTATCCCCCCCGTCCTCCTAATGTGACAGATCCAGCTGGAGGAAGCCTTGCTTACCATGCAGCTGTGCGTCCTAAGCTGGCCTCCTACTCTGCTGCTCTACAGCGGCCCTGCCTGTCTGACTCTATAGGAGTCTTTTCTCCCATCCTCGCCATTTTCTCCTCCATTTTCCTCTCCTCTGCTCTATTCTACTCATCTCCTCTCTGAAATCACCTCTCCGCTGCTCTCCTCTCTCCTCCTAGCCTATACACCCCTCTCCCTTCTTATACTCCCCTCTAACCTCTCTTTTCCTCTCTTCTCTTGTCCTGGTCTGTAACCTTTATTTTCTCTCATCCTTACCTCTCTCCTCACGCACACCTGCACTGAAGGACAGTCTAACTCTCCTCCTTTTTTCTTCCCTCCCTCCCTCCACAGCTGCTCCCAGCTGGTTGGTTTCAGCCTCCACTCTTCTCTCCTCCCCCCTCCCTTCCTGTGTCCTAAGTCCGCTCCCTCCTTCCTTCCTGAACATGCTAGTTTCCCCACAAGGCCTAACATGAGCCAATAACAAACAATGGCTTCGATCCTGGCTTTGCTGTTTACCGTGTTTTGTCAGAGGAGACTTTTTAGATGAGCGGTAGAGTAGAGGTGAACCGAGCGGGCTGTTAAATGTTTCGGTACACCCACACCGCGCAGCATCACGATCAGAGCTGCACTCATCTTGCTTCCAGCTTGCTTTGCCCATCCTGTCCTCACGTTACCCATCCGCATGTCTGTCAAACCCACATGAACTGTTTCTGTCTCCTTTATTTCTGATTAAGTATACTACACACTAACCCATGTCAGCCATGTCCCTTTATGTTCACTTGTCACTTTAGTTGTTTTGTTTTGGTGTATTCGTGTGTCTAACTGCATGAGCTGTGCGTGCATTCTGTGTGTCTGTGTGGGTGATTGCATCCATGTCTGCATGTATATTCTGTGTGTATGTGTGTGTGTGTGTGTGTGTGTGTGTGTTTGTGTGTGTGTGTTGACCATTCGTTGTGTGTTCCAGCTGTTCCACCGCATGATGTAAAGCGCATGGCATGGAACAGCACAGGCAACAGCTCCTGTCCCGACTCTGAGCACGCTCAGTCCACCCTGCCCGCCGCTCCGCTAGGGAGCAACACTGTCCCCACTAAAAGCAACACTCAGCAGAGTAAGAACACGTCTGGACTGTTTACCAGAGTTTTCCCTGCCGCCAGCTAACGAAGCTGTTGCAGACTAAAACCTCGCTTCTCTCTCTAAAACATCAATTTTCTTAGGAATGAAGAAAATGGCCTTGATTTCTGATCAAGGAATGTTCATTTGTGAAATTGCCATTCTAACAATTATTTGACTAGTTGAATAATTGGTTATACTGTTACATTGCAGATTGTACTATACTGTTATTCTGCAAAAAATGCCAATCTTAATAAGTAATTTAGTCAAGTATTGAGTCTTAGAATCTTGTTTCCTTTAAAGCAAGTGAAAAAAATCTCAATGCGATGAGATAATTTCCCTTATTTCCAATTCACTTTCTCCTGTTTCAAAAGATTTCTTGAAACAAGTCAGCATCTTGAAATAAGGTGGATCACTCTACTAGTATCAAGCTCATGTCACTTGAATCAAGCCAGTTCTTGAAACAGTTCATTTACATTGGAAACAAATGAAATCATGGTATCCCATTTGCAGATTTTTTTCCCCACTTGTTTTAACAAAAATAAGATTTTAAGACTAAATACTAGACCAAATGACTTGAGATGCATTTGTTTTGCAGTGCAGGGTCTTTGCTTTCTAAGGCTATTTTAGTTGGTTTCAGTGATATTTTTAGATCGTATGAGCTATGCCCGTAAAAGTTAAAAGCACTTCGCTGGCATCTGAATAGTGCTCACATCTGAATAGTGCTCACAAATATGTATTGGTCTTTGATAAACTACATCTTAAGGTCAGTTTGCACGATTGTGGTTTTGTTTGGTGGGGAACGGTGATGTGGGAGAAACAATTACTTCCATTATGTGGACTATTTAGTGGAGTAAAATCCTATTAGTGTAGTCATAAACATTTTATTCAGTCAAGGACAGCCATAGAAATAACACAGTGTGCAATGGTTTTGGTGCAGTCATGTACACACACTGCAGAGAGTAGTGTGTGGTCAGTTCTTGTTTAGTACAGAAGGTGAGAAGACGAGTGAGGGGAGGTGATGAGGTTCAGCCAGTGGGTCAGCTGCTTGGGATGGGGTGATGAGGTTAAAGAGGAGCGATGGCTGTAGAGGAGAGGTGTAGACACGGAGGAAGAGGGTCTGCAGGAAGGCAGGATGTGAAGTGATAAGAGATCTGTCGCCAGGACAAAACCACCACATGCTTTATTACTCTCACCTTTTATCTCTATCTTCTTTCTTCCCACCATTTACCACCCCTCTCTCTCTGTCTCTGTCTCTCTCTCTCTCTCTCTCTGTCTCTCTCTCTCCCGTCTCTAGCTCGTAAACAGGAGATCATCAAGATAACAGAGCAGCTGATTGAAGCAGTCAACAATGGAGATTTTGACGCCTACACGTGAGTACAACCGCCAATCATATAATACCAGTAATGGTGCATTGTGGGCTTTTGCATAAAGTAAAAGCCATGTGATATAATGTAATATAATGTACAATTTTATAACAGCACTGTGTAAAAATGTCATTATTATAGCTGAATACAGAACTTTCTAGGCTCTGTGGTTCTCTAATCTCAATCTCTCTCTCTCTCTCTCTCTCAATCTCTCTCTCTCTCTCTCTCTCTCTCTCTCTCTCTCTCTCTCTCTCTCTCTCTCTCTCTCTCTCTCTCTCTCTCTCTCTCTCTCTCTCTCTCTCTCTCTCTCTCTCTCTCTCTCTCTCTCTCTCTCTCTCTCTCTCACACTCTATTTCTCCCTCTCAGGAGGATTTGTGACCCCGGACTGACCTCTTTTGAACCCGAGGCTCTAGGGAACCTGGTGGAGGGCATGGACTTTCACAAGTTCTACTTTGAAAACTGTGAGTCTCCTAATGTTTTCACACTCGGTGCACCGTTTGTTTTAATCTGCTAGGAGTACCAGGTGGGTGGAGCTTTCCTCCAAATAGGACAATGAGTGGCAGAAGTTTCGGCAATCCCTGGAAAGTATCTGGAAATTCAATTTGGTCTTGTTCTCTGTAGCTGAAAACGTAATAGTACCTGACAGCAACTGAAATGTCCTGATGTGGTAAATCCCACCAGTCTGGTACTCCAGTTGAATTAAAACTAATGCTATGGATTAATATAGCATTTTAACAAAGTATGCACAAATTACAGGTATAGAATCATTGACTAGAAAGCCCAAGCTGTCAAGTGATGGCTGATAGTAGTATTTGTAATAGTTCTGATTATATTTCCCCCCTTTGGCTAGAGCAGCTGTTGGCTGATAACACACTTTGACCCCTAAAATCCTTTCTAAAATCCTATCTAAAGGGATAGTTTCAGTTTTTGGGGAATTTGGGAATTTTTCCTACTTCCTACTATTACTATTGCTGCTTCTTGATCCCGTAGACTTCCAGCAATATGAGATAAGATAACTTTCCCATTCCTTCAAGTTGCATGCAGAGACATAAAAATAATTGTTCTGTTTGTCTGACTAGGAAAATTATCCCTTTAAGGCAGGGAATGACTGCGTTTAAATTTTGCTGTCTGCCTCTTCGTTTTTGCATCCAGTGCTGAGCAAGAACAGCAAGCCGGTGCACACCACCCTGCTCAACCCACACGTGCACCTGATTGGAGAGGACGCCGCGTGCATCGCCTACATCCGGCTGACACAGTTTGTGGACTCCACGGGCCGCCCGCGCTCCAGCCAATCGGAGGAGACCAGGGTGTGGCATCGCCGCGATGGCAAGTGGCTCAACGTTCACTTCCACTGCTCAGGAGCGCCCGCCGCGCCACTACAGTGATCAGGTACTTGGCTTTGACTGCTGACCATCACTCGTCTTTTCTGTTGAAAGGATCCTACTCGGTTGTTAAAACGGTGAATGTGTTCGGTGAATTTTAGAATCTATCAGCCACTGTAGCCGAATGTTGGAAATAATATTGACTGATGCATTCCTCCCCCTCCTCTTCCCCCCAGTGGTCCTGAGACTCCAGTCCACTGGAGTGTGTGTTTGGGGGGCAGTTTTTTCAGCAAGCGTGTTTAAGAGGCACGTCCTCTGCGTGGATTGGCTAATGCCAGGAGCCCGGCCGGGCGAGATCGCATCCCTCTCCACGACACCAACCAATCCCGTCCCTCCTTTGACCTGCTGGGGGCCGGCTGAACACGGACACCGCCCCCATGGGATGATGCATGCATCTGGCGCCTGATAGGAGGGCGCGTCTTTGCCCTCTGACCCTCCCCTGGCAGCCATCTTTTTTCTGCCCGCGCGAGATGAGACGTCCAGGGGAGGAGAGGGTTTACAGTTGAACTTGTGACAGTTTATGAGTATGAGTTATGAATATACTGTGTAAATTATGACTAGATGTACCAGAAAACCACCAAAACCCAACCAAGCATTTATATTTACTATCTAATAAGGGAGGAACAGAGAGGAGTGTGGAGGTAGCAGCTGAGATTTTGGACACATTTGGCATTCTAGGGATTACCGGGTAGAAAGCGTTGTGCTGGATACCCACAAGTTGATGTAAAGATGTAGGGAGATTTTCCCCGAGCGGAAGTCTAGAGGGAAAAAAAAAAAATCAAGTCGGCTCAATCGGAATGCGCGAGAGAACTTGATGACACGAGAGAAACTTGATATCAAAAACGTGAAGCACCAAAGTGTAGAACTTTAGGCTTTTTATGTGTTCATGTGTTAACGTTTTTGTTTGTATCCTTGTTTTCCGAGAGAAGGGAAAGTCGTGGGGGGATCGCGTTCGAGATTGACGTGTTTTTGTTGTGTTTTTAGCGTCCTGTTCCATTGCGTTCCTGTGAATAATCGGAGACTCATGACTGACTGATCCTATATTCGAGGCTACTTTTTAAACGACTGAGTTTTTAAAACGGGATTTTATTGTGCAAGTTTAAAGCTACCACGCGTGTAACATGTTTAGTTATGTCTGTATGCAGTGGAGGGAGAGGGAAGGGCCGGGAAAAGGCGTCTGCGTTTTGCATGTTTGCCCGCCACCTCTCCCTCATTTGCCCCTACCTCCCCCCCCCCTCTCTCTCTTAAGCTCCCACCCCCTCCCAACTCCTTTTCTCCGCTTTCTGCAAGGGCCTGGTTTGTTTATAATCACTGTGTAAATACAGTGTATGTATAGATATATGTAGAAAAGTGTAATATATGTACATGCATCTATGAGACACTCATCCTGTGTTACCCTGATTATGACCCTGATTTGGCTTGAGGGCTTAAAATCCTTATTGATCTTGAACATTTTGAACACTTTGATTGGAACATTTTGATTTCGTTCAATGCTCTTCCTTAAAACACTTAGAATACTGGTAGTTCTCTATCACACAACAGTACACGGCGACACAAACACGAAGACTCGCACACACACACACGCTACCAGCTCCAGACCCATGGCCACATGACTGTTTTAGGAGACCGGGAATAGTGACTACACAGGGTGAAACAGGTTGCCCCCCCCCCCCCCCACCTCACCCCTCCCCATACCCCCTGTTTGGTTTAAATACGGAGATCTTTATTATAGCGTCTTCACCCACAATGCTGTGAGCTGTCTTTCCCATGCGGCGTGTAACACATATCACATGCACACACACGCCTGGTGGTGTGTTTTAGGCTTTGTAACATATCTGCACCGCTGCTGTGTGACCACGGCGAAAAACCCTCGCTGTGCTACTTAATCGTCTCCACCCATCCGCACAGGTGTATCTAACCCCCGATTATCTCCCCGTGTTCCGATGACTCCCCGCTCTTGAAATGTTTGTTTGTACCTTTCTCTGTCGTTTTCTCTGTTCCCGTGTTACTGGTTTTTGAGTTTTTTGTCGTCGATGTTGCTATTACTGTCGTTTGCCGTTTGGTAATTTGCCGCTCTGCCAAGCTAGAGTTCTGCACTCTCCCTCAAACACACACACACACACACACGCTCCGAGAAAAAGGGAAAAAGAGGGAGGAAGGTAGACGACACAAAAATTATGATTGAATGATCGGGACTAAATTATTTATTAATGTAATCTACCCTTGGTGGTTTTTAAATTCTGCCTGCTCAGTTGAGAGGAGTTTCAAAGACGAAGAGAGAGGAAAAAGTGTGTGAGAGAGAGAGAGAAAGAGTTGGTGTTGGTCAGCAAGTTTTTGTGACCTACACTGTTGAGCCAGAGTGGGAGACCTAGTTATATGCATGTTTCAGTTAAGCATTTCTACCATGTACCTACCTGAATAAGGATGGAGATAGTGTTTATAATATATGATATTTGCATCTTTGAATTGAGAACCTCCTCCATCCAGAATGTTGAATAGGTGACATGAAAAATAAAAACGCATAAAATGAATTTTAAAAAAGGATTCAGGAGCCGTAGCTTGGTATGAGGCCCTCGATGTTAGCATTTTCCCTGCGTTGTAATGATATACTATTGGGCTGCGCTTTCTCCCCCAGCCTTCACATGGATGCTGGAGTTTTTTGCATGATCATGATGTACAATGAAATACAACCATGAATTGACGACTATCAAGTGTTTGTCTGAGTGTTAGTTGGTCTTCATCATAGCTTTGTTATTCTTCGAACTTGGATCTTGAAAGTATTTAATAAAAATACTATTTCAGCACTGGTTGGTCTCTCTGGCTGTTTTATTCCTCAAATGCTGCTTCACCTCTGGTTTGTCACCGTCTCTTGGTTTCATTCTTGTCATTCCAGTCGATAAGAGTGTTGTAGGACGACAATTTTGTCCCTTGTCAAACAAATGTCTTGTTGGAAAGGTATCTAGTCCTTGGAAACACCCTTTGTCCACCCCCAGACCTAGCAACCTGCCAAAATGTGTTCTTGGTTGGCCTTTCACATTTGTCTGGTGCCACATATATGCGGTCCAGTGAAAACATACCATCTCTGAAATGTCAACTTTTCAGGTACTAAGAAAAACAGCATTTTTGAGTTTAATAGGTTTTAACAAGGTTTCATCAGCCTTAAGGTTGCAGTTGAGCAGCACGCAACCCATCAACTGAAGTCAAAACATGAAAATCACCAAATTTGGAGCTACGAGGTTTCCACATGGCAGCAAAGACATGTAACACACATTACACATTATGTAACACCACATTATTGATTAGTCATGCTGAATGTCTGCCAGTGTATTTTCAGCTCCAATGTTGAATCTTGTTGAGAAAGGAAACTTGTTTATATTGGTGACATTTGGCATGAAGACACTGGCCATTAAAACAGAAGGGCTTTTATTTGAGCAGAGTGGAACAGACCTGTCCTGTCCTGTCCTGTCCTGTCCTGTCCTGTCTGTGTATCTTTCAGCAGCAAACCACAGTATGTTTCTCTGGGTTACTGGATGCTCTGAACACCACCCAGCATCACAGCTGGCATACTGTTAGCCCACCATACTTGTCTGTCATCACATAACTAAGTCTGATTAAGCACTGAATACCACTGCATAGCTTCATGGCCATTAACATACACGGGATATAACAGGCGCTGCTGTCCATTCAACAGCTCCCGGACCGGTCCCGTCTCACAACTTCAGCCCCTGCACAGTCTTGCAGTGCTCTTATTTTAGCTGTATTAGGCTCGGTGGAGTGTTGAATAATGCTGTAGCCTTATTTAAAAAGGTTTTGTGGTCTTATTTATGATGGGGCCCAGTTATTTTAAGGAGTGAGTCTGCGTGTGTGTCCCTGAGATGTAGGACAGGTCCCCCGGTTCCTCTGCTCTGTGTGATTAATGAGAAGAGCTCAGCAGTTGGTTAACTTCTACACACAGTCTCACTTTCTCAAAGACATAAGAAGGGAGAAACTCTCTGGGTGATGTCTTCTTTCTCTTGTTAGCCCTCTCTAACCCTTGTCTTTCCATGTCAATAAAATTAGGAGAAACGCTGACCCAAAACCCCTCTGCTGGGACTAAAATACATTTGACTTTTACCAAGGTCTTGAGTCGTCCATGAATTTTAAGGACTCTTCTCTCTTTATGCGGTGAGAGCATTGGCCTCAGTTATGAGTGATCCTAACAGCGCTGGGTCAAATAATTTTTGTGAATACTTGTTAGCATTGTTAGCTGTTTACAGCATCAGACTGGAGAGGGTTGCAGCATCAGGACCACTTAGATGTGTCAGATAAGTGACATGTTTAGTCACATAAATGTATACTAAATTGAGTATCAATACATTCCTGTGGCTGTCTAAGCTTTCTAGCACTCTTATTGTCCAGTGTTGCATCAGATCTGGCATCCAAGTAGGCAAAATATAAAAAAGTATTTATAAATACTATTTGACCCAGATCTGGATCTTAGCATTACAGTCTGGCAAGTATTATCATTTGCTCCCATAGAGTTGTGTGAGAGACACAATAAAGCATTAAACCTTTGTTTTGTAGTGTAATAAGGCATTCTAATCCATTTCCATTACAATGTGGATGAATTGTGATTTATTTGTTCAATGTTTAGATTGAACCCTCTTTCCTTGTGTACAGTCTTGGGCCAATCCTTAAACCCAGTCCATCTCGGTGTGTGATTAATATGGACTGATGGCATTAGCTTTCACTTTAAATGATGTCTTGGACTGAACAAGGCCAAAAAATTATGTTTTGACACCTCAAAAGTCTTATAGTTTCAGAGGACTTCATCATGCCAATGGCAGCTAATACATACCTTACTGAATATTTCTCATTTTGTCAGGAGGAAGAAACACAATATGATGGTTTAAGTCAGAAATGAAAGCAAAACTGCAAAGGATAGCAAGCAACACAAAAGCAGAACTTAGGTGTAAACGCTATACGGCTCATGTTACTTCACAGTTTCACAGCTCAGATGTAAAACAGTTCACCACATTTACCACATGATGCTGCTTACCCCATAACATGTTGGCTAAACCTCCTGTCAGCTCAGAGAACAGAGAGACGCTCATCCCCTTAATGCACAAACAACAAAGTTATCGCAGTCTATTTTCAGGAAGCACTTTGTTAGCCTTTTATGGAATTAAACCTTGTGATGCTGCGAGGAAGAGCTCTATCTCCCTCCAGATTACTATCCTAGTCCCCAAGATTTACAGGGATTATGACCAATGGAGCACTATCATCAATCCCGCAGTAAAAGTATGGGTATGGGAGTTTTTCAGTGAACGTGTAGCCGTTGAAGGAGTAGATATGAGACTTTTGGCATCTGTGTCATGAAAGGAGCGTATCCTTTCATGACACAGATGCAACAACAGACGCACCAAATCCAGTGAATCTTTTTTGATTGAAAGGCTTCTTTTGCCATTTGCCCTCCCTGACCTCTTCCCCCCCACTTCAGCCTCTCATCTGGGAATGTCTCCATTTCTTTGTTGAACTTGTCTCCTCGATTTCAGAGACGCCGCTCCACAAAGACTTCCTCACGTTCAGGTTTCTCTGGATGCTGAACTCAGGTCGGTCGTTGGTGTGCGGAAGGCCGCAGAGAGACAAGGAGCTCTGGAGGACGTGGAAGTCGTCACCGGTGTGAGAGAGCTGCTCTAGGTCTGTGCATCTTGGCTGTAGGACACAGATTTCCTGCTCAAGCTCTTTAATAAAGCCCTCAGCCTTCCTCTTAATGGCTCTCTGTTTCTTCTTAATCACCCAAATGAGCTCCGATTGGCTCCTCTCAATCGAGGCCATGAGTGCAGTGAAGACCTGCACTCTGTGGAGTATTTGATCACCTGAACCCTCTGCAGCCTCTCCTGGATCATCTGTCACACTTTGAGCTCCGTCTTTCCAAGCTGAGCCTTCCCTCACCACATTCTGCCTCCAGCGGTACAGTGTTGCGAGTGTCACGGTCTTCCCTGATGCAGAGCTGGCAAACACACTTCTGCTCGGTCCTACAGAACCAGTTCAGAAGAACACTGTGCTCCTTGCAGAACTGGTCTTCCAGTTTGAGCATGGGGTCGAGCAGCGCGTGTCTCTGCAGGCCTCTGGTGTCCTGGTGAATATCTGCTTGCAGAGCGGGCATTGGCAGTGGACGCTGTTTTCCCAGTATCCACTGATACAGGCCTTGCAGAAGTTGTGGTTTATGTTTTATTTTTCCCAAATACATGAATTCTTTGAATAAAGGCAGATTAACTTTTGTGAAGCACTGAAGCTTTACTTTCCTGTGATTGGACTCTGAGACCAGACTAAAGGTGCACAGACAACCTAACCAAGCCAGTGTCATATGGAAGATACACACATTTACCTGTTCACACAGGTGTCTTTAGTCTACACACTTTAGTCTAGATACACTCACTCTCTGCAGCCTTGGATTGTAGAGTGGCACAGTGATTAACTCTTTTCAAATCTAATTGTGCCTCTCTTTAGCAACTCACATTAACTCTTGGCATCTTCTTTACTATATGACAGTCTTGCCATGCCTTAGACTGCTATGCTGTAGATCGAGTTTTGGTCAGATGTGAATTAACCCTTAACGTGCCTTGCTCACAAAAGTATTATATTAAGTCCTCTTCTAAATCCACTTTGTTCCATTCCCTTTAATGAAGACCATCCCACAGAAATCACCAATAGACCTATTTTCATGGAGCAGATATCTTAATATTCAGCCATGCCACACGAAACCTATTATAGTCACCTATACCTTAAAACATTTCCACTGTCTTAAATCAATAAATACTCATGTAAAGATGAACAAAAGCTGCCAATCCAGTGAAAAGGGCATCAGAGGTTGCCCTTTTTGAAGAGGAAATCTGAACAAAACAAAAGGTTAACAGGGCTCTTGAGTGACTGAAAGCAGAAGCTAGGCAGATTTATTATTCATTTTCTTGCAATAAAACTTTTGTGTGCATTCTTTTTATTTTTGCTAACCTATACAATACAAATTTGAGAGTGGAATATAGCATATGATTAGTCTACTTTACTATTATATAACAATGTGTTTATTTGATCCAATAATTATTCATTTTCCAAGAAACCAAACTAGGGATTCTTAACAATTGTACGTGTATCAAATAGCTTTCACCAGTATTTGCTTCAACTAATCCTTCGTCCTTCTGAATGTCTCCTCCAGACATAAACAAGCATCTTCCACATGCAGAGTCCAGATTGTGCAAAAGGTTCATACAGAAAGAAAATAAACACGGCTTGCCATTTCTATACAGATTAACACAATCACCATTATTTAGCATCTTTGGCATTGACACACGAAGACACTGAGCAGGTGAACTGAAGTGTGCTTCATCACATTTTCCCCTGAAGCCTGGTGAGGTTATTGCAAAACAAGAAGTGTCAACAGAAAATACAGACCACACAACACCAATAGACATGTTCGCACCAGGTATATGTTTTAATACTCAACCATGATTCAGCACATTACACTGAGGTACAATTGATGGGTATAACACAGGTAAAGTAGGCCTAGGTCACAGCTTTTGATCTTGGACACTTTTACAATGCTCCCTCAGCGTCCAGCCACAGACATATTTACAGTAACCTACAGGTTTTGCATTGTAAAACACCAAGTCTCAGGAAGGAAGCGTGATAGGCTGAGTTTATGTACAGGATTATAAAAACAGGCATCGGACAGGTCCTTGTTTGAGAAAGAGTAGTTGCAGGTTACAGGATGCTTCACAACACAATGGTACACAGCACACCGAGCACAAGTCCATCCAGTTAGCCACAGTATAAAAAGAACCATCAGAGCCACTTTATCCACATGATGGCTCTGTGAAAATAGAACATTGTCGCCATCTACTGGTTAGATCACACAGAACAGACATTCAACATTAAACTTCAACAGTTTGGCTATCTATTTCAGTCAAGAATGAATGCAATACACAAACTATCTAAATTAGCAACCAGGAATAGTAGCTATCTATCTTTCTATCCATCTGTCTACCTATCTATCTAGAGCCACTTGGTGGAATCAGTAGAAAAAGATAAATATGACCCCACAGTCGGCTTCCAATGGCTTTGAAGGAGAGAATTGTCCTGTCCAGTTTAATGTTAAATAGCATCGCCATGAGAAGAGTAGTCATGAGTCATGAGTCTAAATGAACAACAGCACTGTCACTGGTAAAGGTATAAGACAACAGTCTGAAGAGGCAAGCCCCTCTTTGATGATCTCTATGTTAACTAATGTTTCCTATAGCAAGCAACATCACCCACATCTGTCTCAATATCAAAGTTGAACTTAGGGCAGGCGTTACCTGATACAGGAGTCTGGGGTCTGACGTCAGTAATCTTAGAGGGACAATAATGATATACAATGTGTCAGCCATTAAAAATGTTCGGGTGGTTGTTTTGTTGATTATTAATAACAGAAATCCATTCTAGACCCAATGCAGTTCACACTGAAGACACACATATTTTTAGCATACATTTTTTTTGTGACCATCTATGAAATTTACCATAGGCAATTTCGACAAAATATCATTTTTATATGGTAATTTTATTGTCCGTGAAATACATGCCATGCCAATTTTTGATATCTGTGAAAGGCCAATATCAGCATGCCGATATATCTGCGAGGCCCGACTTAAAAGACTCCATTGAGGACACTGACACATCAGTCACCGTTATGCCTGTTTCGGCTATTAACCTCTTCCCTCCCCTCTTACATGTAAGCACCACAAATTAGCCACGCATTCTGTCATACTGGCAGCTCATGAATATCTGCCCACACTGCTATAGTCATCAGAGGATAAGCAATTGCAAACACTTGGACTTCACTACGTTGAGTTCGGAGTTGAAATGAGCACAGAGACAGCTGAGTTGTACAGGTTCGTATTGGCTGAGTTAGGAGCATCTCTCTTTTCTTTGCTGTTATAGGTTTCTGTCTTTGTTTTAACCCTCTTCTTTCCCTCCTTCCTCCTCAGCCGGTCACATGGCACAGATGGTAAGCCAATGGCGCGGCCTCAATCAGACCAGGATGTGTGCGTTCGTGTCGGCGTCGTGAGAATGCGTGTTCTTAGTGTGTGTGTTAGTGTGGTGGTCAGTGTGTGTGTGCGGATTATGGGTGTGCGTGTGTTTCTGTTTTAGCTCGCTGATTTCATTTGTTTCTGTGTCGCTGTTCTGGTCGTGCGGGTGTTTGAGCTTGCCATGCATGTGAAAGTATTTATCCTTGCCCTCGCTGTGTGTGTGTTCCTCATGGGTGTGTGTTATGTCATTGTCAGTATGTGTCAGATCGTTATCGTACGTCAGATCCTCATAAGTGTGTGTCTGTGTGTGAGAGCGTTCCTCTGGTGTGTGACTGTGCGTCACCTCCTGTGTGCTCGCATCTTGAATGTGTGTGTTTGGTGCTTCTGTGTGTGTGTGCTCCTCGTCTGTGTGTGTGTTCTGGTTTTCGGCGTGTGTGTTGGTGACCTCCTCGATCCAGCTCCTGAACCGGCTGACTCGCGTGTAGAGCGCCGGAGAGGAGGGCTCAGCGCACCCGTAACCCCCGGCAACAACCCCAGTCAGCACCCAGCGACCCGCCTCCCCCTGGCACACCAGCCCACCTCCAGAGTTGCCCTGACAACCGTCACCATGGAGACGGCTGGTGTCTGGAGGACTACCGGCGCACAGTGTGCCGTGGCTGGAGTAGCTGTCGCCGTAACGCTTCTTACATTGCCATGACGACATCAGAGGGACCCAGGATGCAAGTACTGAATCTAGGAGAAAGGATGACAGAGAGATGGAAAGAGTGACATGCCAGCTAAACCAGAAGTTAAAGGAATACACCAAGTTTTAGGGGTTTGGCCCATTGATCAATTTGTGGTGTCAACTTTAGACACCAAAATCATCCATGTGTCACCGGTAGATCACTGACTCCAGTACTCCATGCTTTGGGTAGTTGACCCATGGGCCAATCTACCAAAAATGGTTCATACCTTTAAAGCAACAAAGACAGTAAGATATACCTTGCCCATCCCAGCCTGTGGTAACCGTGGCAACACAAGAAGATGGAGTCTTCCCTCCTGATGCTGTGTCTGGGCTGGGGAGGCATGCTGCGTTAGTGTCGGGGTCAAAGGTTAGACAATGACCCTTGGTGCTGGGCAGCCTCAACAGTGCCAGGTCATGACCGCCACTCTGGCCCTTGAACTTCCTGTGAACCACCACCTGCTCCGGGGTGAGAGTTCGCTCTGAAGCCCCGACACGCACCGCATACCTGGACGGATCTCTGCCAAACCTGCGGAGATGGATTCATTGATTACAGGATGGGCTGAAGGATGAATAGAAGAGAAGAGGAGAGAAGAGAAGAGAAGAGAAGAGAAGAGAAGAGAAGAGAAGAGAAGAGAAGAGAAGAGAAGAGAAGAGAAGAGAAGAGAAGAGAAGAGAAGAGAAGAGAAGAGAGGAGAGGAGAGGAGAGGGGGCACCTGTTGAGGCAGTATGCAGAGGTGAGGGCCCAGCAGGGGCTGATCAGGGTGCCACTGCAGACCGGACTGCCATCTTCTCCTTGGGACTGAAGCCACACTGACACCTGCCATGGCCATGTGGTCCTATAGGAGAGGGAGGTTAGAATGAGAAGCAGAGAATGGGAAAAGAGGGTGAGAAATGAGTGAGTGTTAAAGCGGCGGAGTGTTAAAGCGGCAATCCGTGAGATTAAGGTTTTTATTTTTTATTTTGCCGACATATATTCACCATTCCACATATCCACCACTCTTACCTAAGCATGTTTTCCTCTCCTTGGCTCTTCCTCTCGTTCCCTTCCTCCACGATCTTCCTCAGGCCGCAGGTTAGCTCTTGTGGCTTGGCCTGTTCCGCTGAAGCCTGCGGGGCGACATCGCACCTCACCCCGGCGTCCTGCCTTCGCCTGCAGCCCTGGATGCTCTGGCCCAGAGAGGGACACTCTCCCAGGAACTCCTCCTTGCCTGTGCACCTCACCTGGTCCAGGTGGATGGGCCCTTTGCCCTGGCCGAACCCTCCTGCTGCTACCGCTCCACCGCTGGAGGAGGGATATATGGTACGGAGTATTAGGGGCCAAAAATTCACCTACAAAAAATCACCTACAATGGCCCTGATAGGCCTAGTCTTCCATAATATGGGAAGAAACTGTGTGAAAGACAGAAAAATATTAACCTTGTGCCATTTTATCCATTTCTCTCTCTCTCTTTCACACACACACACACACACACACAAGCATTAACCTGTGTCCCAGCTGCCTGCACACCACGGCTGCATTGAGGTCGTTCCAGCCAGAGTCGCAAATACTGCCCCAGTCGCCATGGAGATACACTTCGACTCGACCCTCCTTCCGACTGCTGCCACCCGCAAGACGCACCAGGGGACCTGAAAAAAAACCACACACGCACACTCATATTCATATTCATGCCTGTGCGCCTCCATGCTGCGGCGTGCGTTCACTCAGAGCGAGTTAAATGTCCGGTGACAGTGGTAAATGTCATCTGCGGCCCGCCGTCCGCATCTCCGATCTCTATTCTCATTCTAATTGACTGCGTGTCTACAGGAGCCGCAGGACCTCTGGGGTGCCGGGACAGTAAACACTGCTTTATTCTCTCTGCTGTCAACACATGGCATTTAAACCCTCTGGACAGGGACATACACTGCTGTTTTCTCAGGGGGGTAATGATACAAACCCACAAAAGGACACGAAAGCATCCGTAAATGGTTTTATTTATTTCACATTCTACATCTGAATCTTGTACATCTTGTGTTTCTTATCCATGCCAGAGAAATAGAGTTAAAAGGAGTCTGACTCCCTGTGTATTAGAGTTATTGCTGCCAGTGTAAACAACTCACACACTGGCATGACACCAGCATTCTGCAGGGACAGCTTGCCCTTTTGGTCCAAAATTAATTGCAGTCCCACTGCTAGTCCCACAGTCAACGAACGTGTGCATTGTTGTCAAGGAAATGATGACGGAATAATGTTATTGTTATCTAGACCTGGATAGTTTATAAGAGTTATGATTTAGGATTTAGTTACTGTCCAGAAACTCAAGGGCTAGGATTGTTGTTCTGACACCTTATGCGTACAGGACCAGGTCTTGCTCGTCTCTTACCGGTGGCAGGGGCGATGGCCGGCACCTCGTTGGTCTCCTGGCTGGGTCGTCCCCTGCAGCGCACCCCAACGTCCTCGCTGTGGGAGCAGTCGGTCCGGCCCCAGATCCCATGGTGACAGTCCAGCAGGGAGGTCTCCGATCCGTCGCAGCGGACGTCGTCCAGCAGGATCAGGCCGACGCCCTCGCCGAATGTTCCGCCTGCCACGACCTCAGTGTGACCCCTACAGGTACAGAGGGTCAAATGTTGCAGGGTCTTTAAACTTTTTACGTTTAGACGTTAGAATTTCTTGCCATCCATCTTGTCACTCTCCACTGTATACCCATAAAGCAGAAATACCAAAAAGGTACTGAGTGTTTCCTCACCTGTATCCGAGCTGCCTGCAGACCACCTGTGCGTGCTGCTGGGTCCAGTGGTCGTCACACACCGTCCCCCAGTCACCGTTGTGGAAAACCTCGACGCGGCCCTCCCAGGGACTGTCTCCTCCAACCAGACGCACCACACCATCTGAAACGTTTTCATTTATTGTTTCATGATGTGGCCATTATGAAGCCCTTTGAGACCGCAACTGTAATTAAGGGCTATAGGAATAAAGCTGACTTGACTTGATCAATTATGCAACTGTATTTAATGTGTTGTGTCATTATAAGTCTATATTGAGCCAAGACTCTAGGGTATAAAGGTACTACATGGAACATTTTAAACAATCAATATATCATCAATTAATTGTGATGCCTTGGTACAATCATCATAAACAAATGAGATGAGTGATAGCCTCTATTTCATGCCAGTGGTATTGTTAATGATAGTGTGTGCGTGTGTGTGTGTGTGTGTGTGTGTGTGTGTGTGTGTGTGTGTACCTGTATAAGGGCTGCAGGAGACCCCAGCATCCTCCATGTGGTCACAGTTGTGCTGCTCCCAGTCGCCATGGGGACACTGACCCAGGAACAGCTCGTTTCCGGTGCACTTCACAGCATCCAGCAGGATGGGTCCTGAGCCCTGACCGAAGTGGGCCCACGACCAGGCCTTCGCCACACCGCTGGAACACACACACACAGACACAGCAGGTGCTACTATTAACTCTAAAATGAACCCCGAACTGTATTTTTTTTCTTCTGTGACGACCAGCAAAACACCCACATTAAGTTCTTTTCTGGTAATCATTCTGTATATGTGAGAGCTTCTCTAGCTGTAGAGTTAAACATGGTAACACCCATACACACTGACATGTACACACACGCAGCATCCTTGTGCTTCTATATAGAGACAACATGAAAGTGTTTGAGAGTGTTTTGCTTCCGTAACATATTTGCAGTTGAAATAAAATGCTGGTGCAGGACATTACAGATATATAATAGGGATTATTCAAAAGTGAGCGGGGGTGGACTATAGTATGGAAAGTGACTCAGAAGAACTGGATGCTAGCCTGCATTACATTATAAGGAACACTGGCCTCCTCCAACACCTCCGTCTCCTTCTTGTTGTGCAGCAGCAGTGGGCGAAACACTCGGAGTGCAGGAAGCAGAGGAGGGAGAGGACTATCTTGTCCTCTGTGTTGCCACTCGTGTCACGTCAAAAGTTGTGAAGTTGCAGGTTTTACATGATGGGGTGATTGTTGAAAAATGTAATGTGCTGGAATTTTAATGTACACCTACTGGTATGTGATGCAGCAAGGAAAAGTAATGGGATTTTGATATAAAAATATGAGAAAATAAAAATGTTGTGCATTTTTGCCATGCATTGTTAAATAGGTGTATGTTAGGACATGGGAATTTCTGCTAGAAAAGTAAATTTTCACTTCATTTTGTCTAACTGTTAAAAAACATTAGCGCCTCTGTGTAGCTGAGTGAGAACCTGTGTACCAGTGTGAGGATATCTATTATTTACAAGAGAATCCCTGCACAATCACAGATGGCAAGGTGTCCCTCGGTGTTTGAGGAGATGAAATGCAACCTAATGTTGAACACAGACGGTTTTCTCTCTCTTCATAGGTACAACTTCACTATTTGACACACACAGCTGTCTTGACAGTGCCTGGGATTTTACACTGCCTCTGCGGGGACTAAACATCTGTAAGGAGTGAACGTCAACACGGATTCAAATGCAATATACATTCACAGCAGTGCATTCTCCATTCCCCCTCATTGTAATTCACTCTGGATAACAGCATCAGGTAAATAAATAAAATGTATATCTATTTACTAATGTATTCACTAGCTGGTGGCCAATCTGTGCCTGAATGCTCACCATACACATGTTGACTCAGTGGCGGTGTGAGAAACCGTGACCGTTAACCCCTACATACCCGAAACCCAGCTGTCTGCAGACCACCTCGGCATCTCTGTCGTCCCATTGGTCATCGCAGACGGAGCCCCACCTTCCTCCGTGGAACACCTCCACTCGGCCCTCGAAGTCTTCCTCGCCTCCAGCCAATCGCAGAGGAGGACCACTGCCTGAGAGAGGAAACAGCACCTGTATATCATCATCATTACATCGCAGCAACTGGAATATGGAAGCCAAGAAGACATATAAATATACTTGAAATCAAGCAGCGTCGCTCTCTGTCTTCCTTTGCCTTAGATTACAATGTTTTCTTAAAAATTGCATCAGATTTTTCCTCACAGATCCCACTCCCTCATCTCTGTCTCTCCCTCTCTCTCTCTCTCTCAGGTGTGTGTGGAGAAGATGTTTTCTGGGCCCGTCAGGTTTGGTTGCCATGACACTGCGGAAGTCACGGGAGTCACACTGACCTTCCGGCGGTGCGCACACCACTCCCGCCTCGTTGCCATGGCTACAGTCGCCGGTGACGAACGTCCTGCTCCGGCACTTACTCAGGGTGTTCTCGTCGCCACGGCAACCCAAACGCTCATAGTGGAAGAGGCCAGAGCCTGATCCAAACTGCGACTGTTGCAGCGCTGTGCCAATGTCACTGGTAAAGAGACAGACAAATACATATGTGTCACTACAGGGATGCATACTGTGTTGCTATAATACAATGTAGTGAATGAGGGTTTGCTTTGCTTTTGTTCCTCCTACCTCAGGCCCAGCTGTCTGCAGATCACACTGGCATCTCTGTCTGTCCAGTGAGAGTCACACACCGCCCCCCACTGGCCATTCAAGTAGACCTCCACACGCCCGCTGCCAGAGGGCGACCCGCCCACCAGCCGAGCAGCACCTGACAACCAGAGAGATGGGTATGTATGACAGTCATGTTGCTCAAATAATACAGGTGGAGTAAATACTCAGAAACTTCAGTCACGGACAGATCCTTGTCTGTACACACTTTATGCACAACGGCACAGACCCAGACACAATGGAAGAAAAGGTTTGGGCCTGTATGCTGACAGAATCCACACCGAAAATATAAAATATGAGGAGCATCTTCCGGATTTTGAGTTGTAGTCCCTTTTGCACAATCCACATCTCAATTGTCTCAAAAGCTTAAAAATCCTTCTCTAATTCATCTTATCTTTATCTACATCTCCTCCTTTGTGATTGGTATAGATTGAGAATAAGGGAAACCAATAAGGGATAATGGCTTTTACCTGGATTCACCAGTTAATGAAAACAGTAAGTGTACCTGATATTTTGTACATTCATTGTGTCAAATAGTCCTAGGTCAGTCATGTCATCATCATGGGTTTACCCTGGTGGCAGTCACAGTAGGCCCAGCCGATGGCCCCGGAGTTCTGCCTGAAGAAGCACCAGGGGTTGGACTCTCGGTCTGGGTTCCTGCAGTAGCTGTGGTCTCCCAGCCCTCTTCCTGGGTACTGCAGGACGTAGTCCGGAAACTCCGTCCACTTCAGACAGGGGGCGCCAGAGTCCGTCTGGGACACGGTGCCGTTGTAGTAGCCCAACTCTGTGAATCCCTCAGAGCAGGAGAGAGGCGCTGCGCACAGACAGAGAGAGGGAGGGTGGGGACAGAGTAAGTGGATGAGGGGATTTTGAGGAAGATGGGAGGATGAGATGTTTTGGGAGAGGGAGGGGTAGGAGAATAAGGAGGAGGAGGACGGGGAGGATTTGGGGAAAAGAGGACAAAGAGAATAAAAGGGAGTGGAATGGGGAAAGTTTGAGAGGAGGAGAGGGAAAGTGAGAGGAGAGAGGAGTGGAATTGCTCTTATTCAAATCACATTATCCCCATGCCCCTATTTTATCTGAACATAAGGGCTTACATGGCTGATTCTCACATGCTATCCACTGGCACAGCGTGGTCCCTGTCTAATGCATTTACCCTCACTGATCCATGTTGAACTGGTGAAATTTCCTGAACCCCAAATCACCCTTATTTAACATGGTGGTGGCCACAGCTTGGCAGGCTGCTGAGTACACATCCAGTACTCTGTTCTGTGAAGGAGAATCTGGGAGCAAAGCTTAGAGAGATTGAGAGGAAAATGCTGACATGTAAATGTAGCAAAACCAGGACAAAAATAAAGCTGGTTACATAATCTACTAAAAACATACATCACACATTAAGAAAAAGAATTAGATTACATCCTAGAAAGCACAGTTGTGTACATACACCTGCACCCACAGCCTCAAACACTATATACAGACAGACACACGTACACACACACACACACACTCACACACACACACATACGCTTTGAGGGGTGTTTTGAGGCTATTAAACTATGATTAATGGTAGAGGTGCTTCAGTAACCAGCAACAGTCTTATCTCATAGACACACACAGCATGGCTGTCCTGGAACATTATCTATGCAGTGCAACCCTCTAGCCCACCTTGCACGTTAGCACACACACACACACACACACACACACACACACACAAATACACACACATACGCATGCGCACAGGGACATAGAGAGAAGGACACACACACACACACACACACATACGCAGAGACACGCACAGACACGCACAGACACAAACACGCTCACTGGTTCCAATCTGGAAGAAGATAAGAGAAACAGCAGAAGGGGGAGGCAGTGAAAGCATGGCAGTGAGAGAAATAGAGAATCAATGAGGCAAAAATGTATTTGACTACAGCAGAAATCTGCTTGAATAACAAATAACACTGAACCCACTCAAACATCATAGACTTAATTCAGATAACTCATCTGTGCCGCACAGAAATTAGCACTAGATCCACAAAACAGCCTATACAAGCCTGAAAGTGACTGCTGTGACTAAGGTGTGCCTGTCTCTTTAAGAAGAAGCATGACTAGCCTACCAGGAAGGAAACAGAAGTGAAAGTAAAGCTGACGGGAGAGTACAAAAGCAAACTGTTTCTCCTCTAAAGACCTACACCAAAAGCAGCAAGAAGTTATTACCAAGCCAAACTTTCACTTGGACTTGTGAGAGGTAAAATATAATTTGTGGGGCTACAAGTACAACTTGCTGTCATTTAAAGGTATTTGTTGAGAAATGTTGTTTACTCCAGCACAGTTACATATCAGCTTGCATAGTGTTGATGTGAACTTTCACCTGTAACCTTATTGTTCTTTTATTAGTGTGTATTACAGAAATGGCCTCCTGCAGCAGCCTCTTGTCTGAAGAGCAGTTCCTGTGCTCTGTCTGTCTGGATGTGTTCAGTGAGCCGGTCTCTACTCCATGCGGACACAACTTCTGCAAGGCCTGCATCACAACCTATTGGGATGCTGCAGCTGTCTGCCAGTGTCCACTCTGTAAGACCGTTTTTGAAAGGAGACCGGATCTCAGGGTCAACACTTTCATTTCGGGGCTCGCTGCGCAGTTCATGTCTCTTCAGCTGACGGACGCAGGCAGCTGGAGCCCGGACCAACAGCAGGCCAAGTCTGGAAATGTGCTGTGTGATATTTGTACTGATGCCAAGCTCGAAGCTGTCAAGTCCTGTCTAGAGTGTCTGACCTCTTATTGTGGGACTCATCTAGAACCGCATCAGAGAGTCGCCGGTCTGAAGAGACACACGCTAATCGACCCTGTGGAGAGCCTGGAGGACAAGATATGCAAGGAGCACAACAGGCTCCTGGCGTTGTTTTGCAGAACCGACGAGGTCGTGCTGTGTGACATCTGCGCCGGGTCCCGCCATGTGACCCACGACACCGTTCCCATACAGCAGGGATACAGAGAGAAGAAGGCTCAGGCGGGGAGGGCCGAGGCCAAGGTGCAACAGATGATCCAGGAGAGGCTGCAGAAGGTCCGCGAGATCAAGGAGGCGGTGAAGCTGAGCCAGAAAGTTACCACAGATGAAGTGGCAAACAGCGTGCGGGACTTCACCGCTCTGGTGTTCGAGCTTCAGAAAAGCCAGGCCGAGCTCATTATGGTGATGGAGGAGAGGCAAAAAGCAGCGGAGAGACAAGCTGATGACCTCATTAAAGATATGGAGCAGGAAATCACGGAGCTGCAGAGGACAAACACGAAGCTGAGGGACCTAATGCAAACTGAAGACCATCTCCGCCTCCTGCAGAACTTCCCCTCACAATCCCTCCTACCACACACCATGGACTGGTCCGCCGTCAGTTTTAACAGCCATCTGGCAACGGAGCACATGAGGAAATCCTTAACTAGGTCAATGTCTCAACTGCAATTGACGCTGACTAAAATGAGCATGGAAATAAAGAAATTCTGTGATGACGCAGACGTGTTAAGTGATGCCGCGCTGTGGAGGGTGCAGCAGTATGAAGTGGACATCGTGCTCGATCCTAACACAGCACACCCCGTGCTCATCCTGTCTGATGATGGGAAACAGGTTCGCTATAGCACCACGATCCAAAGGCTCCCCACTAACCCCAAGATGTTTGTCGAACATCTCGCTGTTCTGGGAAAGAGGGGCTTCTCGTCGGGGAAGTTCTACTTTGAGGTGCATGTGGGACGGAAGATGGAATGGAGTTTAGGAGTGGCTACAGAGTCTGTCAATAGGAAAAGGGCGATCGATCGCAGTCTTCACTGTGGACTCTGGGCCCTCTGCTTCATCGTGGATAGATACGAAACCTTCAGTTCCCCCAATGTCCCAGTGCACTGGGGCAAAGTGGAGAGGGTGGGGGTGTTTGTGGATTATGAAGGGGGTCAGATCTCTTTCTATGATGTCGAGACCTCAACCATGATTTACTCTTTCACTGACTGCATCTTCTCAGAGAGACTCTACCCATACTTTAACCCCTGTGATGATGAATATGGCTCAAACCTGGCACCGCTGGTCATCGTTCCCGTCAGTGAAAGTGAGTGAGTGGAAGCCCAGTGACGTTTCAGGGCCGAAATATTATGTAGGTCCATAAATGAAAGCAATAACAACTGATTCTTCAATTAAGGCCTTTTTGTTAACACGACTGTTCAGAATTTCAACTGCAAAATATGCTAATCAAAAGGGGATCTCCACTTTGTAGATTCTGTCATGGTGTCCTAGATCAATTTCAGTTTCAATTTATACTTATATGGGATTCAGGCAATCTGAACCAAATGTTTGTATATGATTAACTTTCTTGACAACGTATTTATTTTGAAGGAAAATACAGCAGAGGATTTATACAACAGAACAGCTTAAACTCACTGAAATAAATCAACAGACAAATAAATACCACAGGGAATGAAATACATTTAAAAGAGAAGAAATTAAAAAAGAGATACTTGGCCTAGAAGACTAATGATGTTGGTCAAGCTGTGATAATAGAGTGGAAAACTAACATTTTTAGATTAAGCAGCAGAGGATTTATTTGAGATAGTGATGTTAAAATGTAAAAATAATCTGTCCTTAATTTTTTGGTGTGTGTGTATTGTTTTTAAATGTGTGGAATCAGTAAGGTAGGTTAGGGCAATGAAGGGATGTGAGGATAGGAGGAGTAGCAAAAAAGACTGACAAATGTACTTCTAACAGTTGTCATGCTTTTTGAGCCATTCCTTTGGACTTTGGGTGGTTGACAGTCCAGAGGTTGAACATCTATTCTCTTAGATGGAAAAAGCTTTATGTGCAAATATAAGTAAAAACACTACAGTATACTTTGTTTATATAAATATTAATGTAAAAGCTACAATACCATAGCAAATATGTTGAGTGTAAGCATAATGTTTGACAAAAAAAATACTAATATTTGATCATATATTTAATATAGTATTCATGTAATTTGAATGCTATAATGTATTGCCTTATATTGATTTTGTTTGTATGATGACACAACATGCATCTTGGGTTGCTGATGCTGCACTTGTGCAGATGACATTGCTTCTCTTGATTGATTGGGGTGAGGTTGTTCTGAAATTTCTCAGACCCTCAACCCCTCTAGTACCTTGAAGACATAGAAAATAGCCTGCATATGTGCAGCATTGCATGAAAGTTTTACAGTCATGTCAATGAAATTTTAATAAAGTAAAGAAGCATTACGTAACAATATTTTCATTGAGTATCTCCATCTTCTCCCCTGGTTTGGTTGTGAACAGTCAGCAGGAAAGCATGGTATAATGAACATTTATCTCTTTCTTCTTACTTTATTAAACCCCCGCCTGTCTGATTTGCATCCTTACCTTTTGATTTCCTTTCTTTCTTTCTTTCTTCTCTATACCTTTTTACCTAATACCCACACCTAAAGTCCTCCTCCTCTCTTTCCCCCACCCTTTATCTCTCACTGTGTCGGATATAGGGAACTGAAAACCGACATTGATGAGACAGAGCTGTTCAATTCATCTCAACACCCGCAGCGTTCAGACACACGCAACACTCGCCGCTAACACCCTCCTCATTGCCACGACAACCGCACTCTGCCCATCGCCATGGGAACGCTCAGTCTCCCTGCTCCCATAATCCATTTCCCAGCCACAATGAGTATTTGACACGGTTCACACTCAGAGGCACGCCGTATGGGGGGTGGGTGTGTGGCGGCAGCCTCTTTCTCGCAACACACACACACAGACACACACACATTACAATAAATACAAACTCAATGGAATATGGAAATAATGCCTTAACGTTTTTCATCTTTCATTTTTCATCTCGTTTCTCACCTAATTTTCAGAGATTTGGAGGAAAATGTTGCAACGGAGGAGCGTCTTGTGCAACATTTGGAGGTTCTCCTGTTATGAAAATGCCAACCCATAATCTATGTGCTCATCATGTGATCTGATAAATTTATCTGATCACACATGATGCGATAAATTGAATTAGCAGGTGTTTCTGATAGAAGAGAGGTATGTTTGTAAGTACCAACCAGCACATGCTTGTGTGTTTCACCATTCTGTCACAAAAACGACAGATATTTCAGCACTGGAAATGAGGCTGGAAACGATGAGTTGGCTCCTCCTCGCCAGCGTGAAAAGCCGAGCCCCACCCCCCATCATGGCCTCCCTCCACTCTCAGGGACGCAGAGAGAGAAAGAGAGGCACCGGCCGAAGGGAAGAAAAGAGGTGAGAATGAGGATGAGTGTGGGAGTAGGACCGGGGAGCTAGAGGGGGGATGAGTGGTGATAAAAGCAATAAGATGAGAGAGAGAGAGAGAGAGAGAGAGAGAGAGAGGGATTTGATGAGTGTCTGAGTCAGGAAGAAAAGAGGGAGATCAGAATGTAGGTTAAATTGGAGAAGGGGGGGGAAACGGATAAAATGGAGGGGATGAGACAGTGTAGGAGGAGAAGCGGGATGGAGGGAGAGCATGAGTGACGGGGAGAGGTACGGAGGAGAGTGTGTGTGTGTGTGTGTGTGTGTGTGTGTGTGCGCACATCTCCTCCCACCTACCTGAACTCTGCACCTCGTTTAAGTAACTGTCTTCAACCACCTGCAGACGGGAGGAGAGAAAGACACAGAGTTAGAATCAAGACCAGGATTTCATTTTCCAGCGTTTCAGCCATTACAAGGGAACACTACTTTATTTAAAAATTCATGTCATTCCTACTGTAGAAGAGACTAATTAGTATTTGTGAATATGAGTAACTCTCTCTCAAAGCCAGAAACCAGAGAACCGAGAGCTTCTAACGTCAAGATGCAAAATCTTAAATTGAGTGGTGTTTCACTTCAGTACCGTTTCCAAACACATCTGTGAATGGATTGATCCATTGGCTATAGAGAATGTCACAGGGAGGAAACAGACAGTATAAGCCACCCATGAATTAGAGTGTTCATACAACACACACACACACACACACACACACACACACAGCGCTAGACAGCTTCAGATGATATCTGACAGAACGGAGTGTCTTACAGTTTCTGAAATCAGGTCACGCCTTTACACAGTGGGGCACCTGACAGAGGAGGAGCGGACACACACATGCACACACACACACACACACACACACACACTGCTGCCGCTGCGGAATAACTCTTGTGAGGGCAGTGAAATACAGTACGCTTCACCTTCAAACACAGTTGGTTTTTGCCCTCTGGTTCTCTCTCTTTCTCTCTCTCTCTCTCTCTCTCTCTCTCTCTCACACACACACACACACACATAACAGAAATCAGCATACACACCCCTCCCAGAAGGCATTACCCAGCCTAATAATATTAGAGTAGTAACAGGGGACCTGTGGTACCTAACATGGGTGTTGATATCTCCATTCATATCAATCACACGGCTTGGTTACGGCACTAATCAGATGTGACGCTCTCACAGCTGCGTCCAGCGCAGAGCCGTGCAAACAAACACACACACACACACACACACACAGCACAGAGATGGACAGGTGAGGGTGGAGAGATAGAAAGAGAGAAACAGAATAATAAAGTTCCATTCCCACTTGATTGAAAGAAATTGCAGCAGCATGGACCTAAAGGACCGTATCACACCTCATTTGAATATCTGCTGATTTATTACAAGTGCATGATGGCTGATGTGTCCCACCTCTGTGCGGTGGCATTATCCCAGATTTAATAAACAGATCCACTTTCCAGGAGGCCAACATCGGGAAGATGCTTTAAGTCACTTCCAGCTTAGTTCTAAACTTGCAACACTGATGTCTGCTGGTGAGGCGTTGGGTGATCAGGCAATGACAATGTGCAACTAACACCTCTACATCTGAGTTTTCTCTCTTTTTTGTGGATGGCCACTGCAGCTAATGACTAAATCTACTGTTATTGAGACATCTGGTCTCAATGTTGAATGCCACACTTGTATAAGGCAAACAGAGTCTGTAGGTTACAGATGAATGCTGCAGGTAAAGGCAGAGGGCAGGTCAGTCCTGATTTTGCCACCCACTGAGCCATTTCCTCATCCTGTTTACCTGTGAATCTGTTTTGATGATTTATATGAAATTGTGTTGTTCTTGTTGCCTAATGTGCTGCTGCATTCTGGCCCATGTTTCTCCTCATAAACAGATTATTTTCTCAACAGAGCTTACCTGGTTTAATAAAGGCAGAATGAAAACAAAAACCTGAAGCTCATCTGCAGTGTGCTATTTGTGATGTGCATGCTCCTTCCAGTGTTATATGGTCTAATTAAATCCTGCACCACATCACTGTGCTCCACTAATGAGTTCTACCCAGGCTCAGTCTAAACCCCTCATATGCTGCATATTAGCCCAACATGAGACCTCACATGGCTCCTGATTTTTTTTTTTTAACAAGAACCAATTTAAAATGAATGAATCTGATGATTATTTGATGGATCGTTTAATCTGGGCGAGCCTGGTGGGTTTAAAGAAATTACGATTGCTTTGCCACTCAGATCATTTAAAGCAGCTCTGACAGAGGGGGCATGCAGAACCAACAGGAGATGCACTATTAACAAGAAATTACCTTGTTTTTATTGCTTCTCTCAGATACTGATTGAAGCAGGATAGGATAAAGGATATTTGTAGATGGATCACTTTGGATTGATTAGCCCTTTTCCAACTCAGGCCTATATATTGCTGAACCTGTTTTCCAGTTGGAGATCAGTATGCTGTGGCCCACACCAGAGCACAATGTATGCTTTACTAGTTTATGGTTTAAACGTTGACTGAGTTGATTGAATTGCTGCGACAATGGGCAACACCTCATGCCAGTGTTCATTCCCACGCGACCCGAGGCGGATGAGCAAACGACTGGTTCCTCTCATGATATCCCGCCACGGGGAGGAGAGGGGACTGAGACCATGACTCGTGTGTGTGTGTGTGTGTGTGTGAGTGAGCGAGAGAGAGAGAAAGAGAGAGCGTGCGTGGGTGCGCGTGCGCGACAATACAGTGTCCGCTCAATTAGACAATGCGCCTCCAGTATAAACATGAATGATGCCACCACTAATTGCCTTGAAAACAGATCAAATTGGTTTAACGTCTTAACACCTCGCCTCGCTTTGTTGGAAACACCTTCCAAAAACATCGCTGATCTATATGGTAAAAAAAAAAGAGCCAATCCTTATTGCCTGATTTCACTGCCCTGAATTCCGGTATAGGCTTATCAATAATCATATATGCTATCAAGGTTTCTCATGCTGCACATAAAAGCGCGACTGTCACAGGACAATTGTCTTTCTTGTGAAAAAGGAAGTGATTGTAAATCAGGCCACATTGCAATATCACCCCCCCATCATCATCATCATCATCAATATCATCAGCAGAGAGGCTACATACCTCCGCCAGCAGCGGCAACCACAGACAGGCGGTTCCGATCAAGCACAACATTTCCCGGCCGGTTAAACCCATCCTTCCCGGTGTGTTCGTGTCATAGCCAGAAAGCCCGCCGCTCCACTCCCATCTCCTGTCCCAAACTGTCCGTGAGGTGAGCCGTTGTTCTCCGCTCCTCCCGGTGGAAACGTGGTTACGGGAGGTTTTACGCACAGAATACAGGGTGCGGCACTAAACGCTTCATGGAACACACACGAGAATCTGGATGAAATACTGTCGAGCTCTGCAAAAAAAAACCAAAAAAAAAACCTTATGCCACAAGCATCTCTCTCTCTCTCTCTCTCTCTCTCTCTCTCTCTCTCTCTCTCTCTCTCTCTGCCCCCCCCCCCCCCTCCTCTTTCTCTCTATACATACTGTATCTCTCTCACCTTGCTGATGAACCATTGAAGTTGACTTTTATTTACTGAAGGCAAATCAGTTTGTGTCAAGTGCAAGTAAATAATAAGGTCTAGGCTGTGGGGATTTGTTCCACCTATTGGCACAAATAGCCTGTAAATTTCCTATTCCATAGATGGGTGAATGGCATTGAATTCAGCAACTGTTTTTTCTGTTTAATGTATACAATTCCAAAAGTTAGAAACCCAAGACTCCAATGTATGAAAATCAATGTCATGCTTGCACTTCTCTAACATGTTTTCATTCTCAACAGTAGATTAGTGAGGTGTCATAGATTAAAGGGTTGTCTCTGTATATACAGGAAAGCAGTCTATGTTCAATAATCAAAACTATTGAGGGTGTTTGGAAAAATTGAGCATTAGTATTCCTATATCGATCCAAATGCTGCCTATGGCCAGCTCCTGTTACTAGGCCTAAAGGTGATGATACATGTGTAGCTTTTTGAGGGTAAAAACATGAAAGCATCAGTTACTCCTCAAACACTGACACTTTGGTTTGTGCCTTTTTCAAGGTGAATAAAAAGGCACTACCTGTGTGTAAAATTGTTATTTTATAGGCAAACATACCTGGTAGTAGGCCTAATTAGCACTTCTGTGTTTGTGCAATTACAGAACACACCCAATTCAACCCATCACAAGCAATAAATAAACAAGCAATAATTAGCAAAAGACACCATATAAACAGTATAATCAATATAGTAGAAAATACAAATACAAAGGTAATTAACAGTAGAACAAATATATACATAATTGAGATAAGATGTTAGGCTATACATTACATTATGCCATACAATTACCATTAAGACACAACATTAGAATTACAAATTTACATGGAAATAAATACAGAGACATAGCCTACACATACCATATATACATATGAATGAATGAATGAATGAATGAACGAACAAACAAACGAACGGACGAACGAACGAAAGAACAAAGAAGGACGAATGAATAAATTTGTCCTAATATTATTTCATACAAGGACTATAGAGCTCCAAACAGACAACATTAAGTCAGAACATATAATCACTGGGATCCACACAACTATTACAAAAAAAACCCCATTTTAGATCAAAATCAATACTGTGACCATGAAGCATGAGTGTGTCTAAGTAGTTTAGCCAGTAAGCCTCTTGTTGCAATAATAAATTATCTAGATCCCTGCCTCGTCTCTAAACCAATATAACACAGTATGGGATGATTCTTTTCTATAAAGTGAGCTGCAAGGGGGGAGGCCTTGCCTCTGTCTGTAGAGGAAAGCAGTGTATGTTCAATAATCAAAACTATTGTGAGGCTTTGGAAAAATCGAGCAATAGTAGAATCCCTATATCCATCCAAAGGCTGCTTATGGCCAGCTCCTGTTAGTAAAGGTGATGATACATGGGCAGCTATTTGAGGAAATATAAATAGACATTATTGTCTTTATAGCAGAAACAGGGATAAAATCAGTGTGGATAAGATTTTGGGCTGCAATGTCTGCAAATATCACAGAAATATGTACTATTTGATAATATTTGTTGACAAAATGCCTAAATGCATTGCTTCAGAATGTGGCCCGTGTATCAGGATTTGAAGCTGATGCTGGAAGAAACGTTTCATATCAGTACAGATGAAAACACAGCCAACTGCCAGGACATTTTCACTCTGCTCAGCAGTTCCCTGGGCCAGCAGCGCAGCAGAGTGATGGTGCTGTGGGAGAAGTGGTCCGCTCAGCTTTTCTAGCTTGTGTGTGTATTCAGAAACTTACTGGATTAATTAGCCCTGTCCAAACAGCAAGATACAATCACAAAAAACGTCTGAATGCATTTGGAGCAAACTCATTCACAAACAAAAGGAATGAATTGGATGGCTTTTGTGGGACAGGAATTTCTTGTCTCTGCTCTCTTCTACACACACACACACACATACACACACCATCAAGCGTCCTCTCCCCTGTCTCAGCACAGTATGTGATGTCACATCAGCCAAGTCTCTTTTCATTCACACAGGGAGTAGACAGGATCTGAACAGGAGACAGCTGTCAGTCATTCTTTTCAATAGTGGTGACAACTTGTAGGCCTGAAGTGCAGAAGCCTTTGGATAACACTCGCACTCATATTCCTCTTGGATCCAGGTGAAAACACTTGGTTGTAGTTTGAGCAGTTGTAGTTTGAGTGTGTGAGAGCAGGGATTCTCTGATTAATCCAAAATAACAAGGAACTACTTGTGATCTAATGGATTAAGGGGGTTATCCCAGGCTATAGGCGGAGTCCCCACCTCCAAGAGAGCTAAAAAGCTTTAAAATAAGTTTTGTCCCTGTGCTGCTGCGCTCCCCCCGCAGCTGTGTTGAGAGAGATTAGCTAAACTCATCGACTTCACAGAGTTAGTTTTACCCACAGGCCCCGGGGTGAGATTACTCGTAAAATTAAAACGCCCAAAAAAAAGTTTCATTGTTTTCCAACAGCCGATGATGTCTTTGATGTTGCCGTTCAGTGATAACAGTTTCGCTATCTCCAACCCAAATCCAATTTCTCTTATCACCATCTCTCTATCTCTCTCTGTCTCTCTCTCTATCTCTCACTCTGTCTCCCTCGTCTTTCTTTCTCTCTTTCAATCCCTCATTCTTAGTCTCACTTTCTGTCTGTAGATCATTATATCTGGTGTAAACAATCTAGTAAACGGAGTAGGATAGACTGGCAGTGTTTTTGTAATGCTATATTCTTTCTGCTCACACACACACACACACACACACACACACACACACACACACACACACACTGGCTTTCCTCTGCCAGTGTCTTTGTCTCTCTTTTTGCATGCGGTCCGTATGTGATGCTGGATGAGAGTTGGCATCACGCAGATTTTTTTTTTTTTTTTGCAAACGCCTGGTTGTCATAGCAACACAACGGCTCTAAATGTGAGTGGCTCACAAGTATATTTCCATCCTTGACTTGTTTGTATAAGAGCCGGGAACAAAAGGCAATGCAAACATCTACTGGTGTGCCGGGCTATAGAAAATGAGCAGAATTGTTTAAATAGTCATAATAAATTTGAATGGCTATAGGCGTTGGGGTGCTGACTACATGTGCTGTTATGATGTGCTGAAAAAAGGGAAGAGCTTTGAAGATTAACTTAAAACAAGGCCTCTCATAGACACACACATGCATGCACACACAGAATAAAAACACACAATGAGAGGTTTTGGCATATGTATTGTGTGTGTGTGTGTGTGTGTGTGTGTGTGTGTGTGTGTGTGTGTGTGCGTGCGTGAGTAGTATCCAGAAGCACTTCCTCAAATCCCATTATACCCCCCACCCCCCTTCCCCTCCAGCCTCGCTCCTCCTCGTCCCCCCCAACCCGTCACATGAGAGAGGCTCCAATCCCCACAGCTAAGACAGTTGGTATGGAAACGGATCAGTAAAGCTCCAAATCTCTCTTTTTAACGACTCATTACTGGTTTGCCGCCGCCCCATAATATCACCGCCTCCCTGCCAGGCAGTGCAAGGCGCGCCGTTACTAACGCACACCGCTGCAGGCGTGAGTGGGAATGTGTGAATGGGCCGGTGAGCACAGTAGTAATCATCCTCTTCTTTTGCTCGCTCTCTCTCTCTTTCTCCCCTTTTATATTTTCAATTTCTTTATCTGACTTTCACCTCACTTTCCCTGCAAACACACACTTTTGCTGCTTGGAGATGCCTTCACTGCCAGGGAAAAGATGATTGGATACCCTGTCTGCATGTGAGATACACTTCTAATCATTTTCTGACAATGAGATGAGGTAGGAGGAGGGGGGGGGGGTATATAAGAGGTGGATGGGGTCCCATTTAGTCGTTTGGCATTTCACACCCCATGAAATCTAAAATGAAAAGGCAGCACAGAGTGAATAAAAGCAAAATGCCACGGGTACAGCGCGGATAGGAGAAACACAAACAAGAGTGTTGATTCTTGCGGGAAAAAAATAGATCACAGCTATTTTATCAGCCGATTCCCCGCGGAGCCGAAGCCTCACTCCGGCTTCCTTCTGCGCCTCTCATCTCCCCGACTGTCACTGACACAGACGGTGGGATGAAGAGGATTGGAGAGGAGAGGACGGGAAGAGAGGGAACACACTGTGGGTGGAGCACATGGAGGCAGCCCGAAGCTCTTCAGGAGCTTCGAAACGGGCTTGTGACTGCAAAAGAGTCTGACTGGGGCTAGTGAGTAACAGTGACACCTACCAGACAGAGAAACGCCCTTGAGCAAGGCACTGAATCACCAGCTGCATCAGCACAGATCCAACAGAAACGTCTAGTGAAGAGGAAATACTGTATATCATGATGCAAAATGCTGTAATAATAATATCGCTTTGTCATTTGCTTTTTTGGCTTGAGAACAGGGCTTTTTAGCTTTCAGTTCTGAAATGTCTTGCGTTGCCGGTTACTCACACCATCCTTCATCGCTGAGCAGTTGGAAATGCCAGAAGAAGGGGCCGGGCGGGAGGGGGGGGGGGGGTGCCTTGTAATGCCAGTGTGCAGGGAGTTTCTGTTCCAAAACAGCGTACGGGCCAGAAAGTGATTTTTGAAAGCCAGAATTCTCAGTGCCTGCATGGCGAAGTAATCGTTGAGTCACTGATATTGATCACAAACCCCATCAACCCCCTGCAGATATATTATGCTCATTTTGTGCTATGGAGCAGTAAAATCGCATGTATCGCACTTTAAAATAAGGCTTAAAAATAGCTGAAAGACACAGAGAGGGGTAAGTGAAATAATTTTGAGGAAGGAAATTATAAAATGTAATTTTGTTTGCTAAAATAAACACCAAATACAACAGAAAAAAACACCATATGGCAAAACCATACAAACAGAAAGGAAAGTACCTGACACATTAAAATTAAACAACTCCCAACCACACACACACACACACACACATCCTCCTCGCTCAGCAACTAACTGAAGGATGTGTTGCACAACTTTCAAAAAGGGAGAAAGGAAAGCGAGAGAGAGAGAGAGAGAGAGAGAGAGAGAGAGAGAGAGAGAGAGAGAGAGAGGCTGATGCTGTACCCATCATCCCCTGGGTCCACAGCAGCAGATCATTTATCATCATATTCTGGCTGTTGGCAGGGATGTTGGTCAGAGAGGATGGAGGATGTGTTCCTCTGTCTGCCTGTCTGTCAGTGCTGCTGTAAGAGGATGAAGCTGAACTCTGTTGTGTGGCAGTTTGGGCATTTTATAACCAGATTAACACTCTGCAATATTTGAATATTTATAATTATATTATAAAGATAATAATTTAATTTAGTGATTTCACATAAATAATTTAGATTGTTGGTGTGTGTGTGTGTGTGTGTGTGTGACTACAATGTGCCTTCCTTATAGGGATAGAGCCTACCGTTTTGTTACAGCAGGCCTATATGTTCTGCTGAGGTGGAGACAGGAACATTCAGAGCAGTGCATGAGATTATACTGCCACCAACTGATCAAACAGCATATCATGTTTGCAATGCACATTATGGTATCTTGCAAGTCCTTTCTGTTGACTTTCACCTCAAATATCACAAGAGTGGCTTATCTCCCAATGTAATTTGATCTAATTTGGTGTCTATGGAGTACTGACACAGCACTAAGGATGTCATGGGGCCTTGGTCAGGTCTACATTTGACTAAGATTCCTTATCAAAATATAATTTCATTACAATTCAGTTGAGTTTCTCTATAGATAAGTAGACTATCTTTGATGCACGCAGTTCATTCAGTTAGTTAAAATGTGCAACGTTTAAATGCAACATGAAACAATGTTGCACATTGGATTTTTTTGGGGAAATCTAGGTCTAAAAAAGGCAAATGAACAGCAAACAGCAAAGCAAAGTCCATCTATGTCACAAGATATTTATATACATTCTTCCTAACTTGACCAAGGAGACATTGTTTTACTGTAGATAGAGTCGTAGACACACAGTTGGAGTTATCTACACAACTGCCACTATAAGCTCAACGATGCTTTTGGTATGGTAAAATTAGCTTTCTGAGTCTCCCATCAGGCTCATTTTCTTGCCAACAATTTAAAATATGCAGTGGCAGCCACCTAAATTGTAGCTGCCAAATGACCAGTCAAGTATGTTGATTTGAATAGGAATACCTGCTCTGTACATTCAAGTTCTGGCTTAAATATGGACTCGCCATTTTAAGAGTTACTGTGTTCTTACAAAAAACCAGAAAAATGTAGAGAATCCTCATTTGTTGTTATGTGTTTTACTATCTTGCCAATGAAGTGATACCTTCTATCTGAGGCAAAAAGCAAACACTCACTGCATATTGAGGCTCCACTACATCAGATGTAGCTTTCCCTCTCTAGAGGATGAAGACTGAAAAGGAGTTTTGGGAGGAGAATTCACCCAAGCTCTGTAAAAATCAATGGCTTGTTATTTCTGGTGCTGTAAAAATATTTTCTCAAATAAAAAAAATGGTTATCTCTGTTCTGTCTTGTTTATCAAGTCCTAAATATTGTAAAATATGAATAGCCTACACAAATACACTATGCTGTGATTTTGTGATCTTGATTTCTTATATGAAAAAAATCAAAGAAAAATGTGTTATTCGTTGATTATGATAACCATACTGAAACTGCCTAAACACCATGTTCATATTTGCAATTAATATTTCCATGTTATTGTGGTGGTGAAACAAGTTGGGGTTGATAGGGGTGGGTGTGATGGTGGCCCCCCCAAAATGTAGGAGCGGCCCTGCACCGCCCCACTGCGGGAGGCCGGTAACTAGCCTACAGTAGTGCGTTGCGGTTTCCAAGGGAAGAACCAATCCCACACGGTGGCGCGAGCTGCGTCAAGTCAGCCAGCGAGAGACAGAATAATACCGGAAATAGGCGATTTGGCCTTCAAAATAAAAGCAAAAATTGTCACCTTTTGGGGAAAGTGTAAGTATCGAACAACAAAAACCAGATAAAAACAAAACACCAGAATCATTTGATTATAGGCTATATGGAATTAAACTATAGCTGTTAAATATCTACTAAAAAGATTGTTTTGTATTATGGTGCATGATATCTCCTGATGGTGTGCCTCATGGACAGGTAAAACTAAGGTTACTGATTTACATTTGATGTCCTGAACACGATAGAAAACATAGTCTACCAGAAATCAGAAGGATGTCTGTTATCGAAAAAAAAGTCTAGAATGGGAATTCTGTAGAAACAATTGGGCCGCAGCTATATTCAATTAACTTTCTCAGGGGTAATGGATATTTTTTCCAAGTTGTTTGGTAAGCCTTGAGAGTCTTTCTTTATGCAGCCTATTTTCGGCAGGCCCATGTATGGCATCTTGCATACACATATGTGGCTATGCTGTAGCCTATATGCCGTTGTGTAATATGTAAAGAGAGTAGTGCCAGCGGAGATTGTATTTTAATTGCATACATTTGATTTTTTTCATGCTCACAGGAGATGAACAAAGCCACATGGATTGTGATTGGCTGAGCGAAGAGTGTTGTTTCACTGTTGGCAGCTTCACATTCTTCAAACCGCTGCATTCAATTTCAAATTGTGCCCTACAAATTAAATTTTTGAATGAAGTCAACAAATCCATTTTTTCAATGGTTCAGTATAAGCATGACAAATTAAAATGTATGCAATTAAAATAGTCTACAATCTCTGCTGTCATTAGTCTCATGTAGCCTACCAGAGATTCCTCAGTAAGCATTTTCTGTTTTTTTCACCTTGGGTACTTTGTAGGCCATTACTCACACACCTTTGCAACACATTGAGCAATAAGGATTTTGTTTTGAAATATATGAGCGGAAGTCTCCCTTCTCATTCTAGCTGACTTGACACTAATGTGGCGGCGCGGTGTCATCAGCAGGCGAGTAGCCGTTCATATCCGCTCCTGCCCGGTGTTCAGTTCACACCGGTGTCGGCTGCAGGCTGCAGGCAGACAACGGAGACCGGCGAAAGGCTTGGCGCGTGTTGTACCGATCAGCACGGCTAAAATTATATTTCTGTCATGGGAAAAGACTAGCAGACCTAAACTGACTGACGCCGGTTCCCGGTGAAGATGCTCACAGACATGATCGTGGAGGAAGAATTTGAAATCAAGGAGGAGGAACCGTGGTACGACAAGCAAGACCTTGAACATGGTACAGTTCCCTTTCATTCTTTGTCCCTGCACCCTTATGAAAAAGATGGATACTATATACTGTACAAATATAAAAGCAATGGGAATATTATATGGGGGATATAATATATGGGGTGATGATATTACAGGAGATTTAAAAACACCACAAAGTGTGATAAGGTCACTATAAACGCACTATTACAGACACAGTGTAGATAAATGAGTCAGAAAATAATCAGATAATGTAATAATCCCAATAGGAATATTATGGGAATATTATGATGATTTATTGGTGATTCGTTTGGGCAGATGAGACCTTATTGCTATGTGATCTTATGAACCAGGTGTGATATTAATTTTTTAGATCGTCTGCTCTCTGTAGTATAGCTACACGCTGTTGTAGTGAAATGTGGAAGAATGAAGCACCTTGAATGTGCACGAGAGGCAGACCTGTGTCACACACTCATACCTTATGCGGCAAGTGAAAAGCTCTGCCTCTAATCAAGTGCATTTGGAAATTACTCATGGTTCCTGTCTCCATTGCCTTCATTATCTTAATGGCTTTGTCCATATCTAATGTTTATGTTTAGGTAAATAGATCTAAGATAGACCTAATATAGACCTAATGTGAGTCATTTTAGTATTTATTGTCAGTCTGATACAACTTGGATTTTTTATTCCTTGCTATTAACCAATTAAAATCGTTTAGGAGAGCTGCCTAGATGAAACAAATGATCAGGGACAAGATAATTGTGGGTGATCATCATCAGGCAAATCACCACCAATATGAACAAAATCAATTATATTTTCAGAAAACCATTATTGTTTTCCTTCAAACACCCTATCCTCATTCATTAAAAGACCCTATATCTATCAGTTTGACACTACCTACTATGATGCATGCTATAAACTTATGTCACTAAGTTTCATTTCAGCCTATGAAGGTATATAAACCCTATTCCACAAATGAAAGAGTCCAGGTGGGTTTTCCCTCCACTGGATCCCTGTCAAAAACAAATCTTGACAAAGCTGGCGGGTGCCTGACTGTCCCGCCAGCTCGTCCCGCCACTACTACTACTTCTCCATTAGTGAGACTAAACAGTTCTTCCCCTGCAGACCTGCACCTGGCAGCCGAGCTGGGGAAGACTCTTCTGGAGCGCAACAGGGAGCTGGAGCAGGGGCTGCAGCAGATGTACTCCACCAACCAGGAGCAACTGCAGGAGATCGAGGTACAAGAGTGTCTGTCTGTCTGTCTAACTGTCTAACATCATCCCAAATCATCCCAAAGTCCTGTTGCCCTGGTCAGAGGTGTGAAGCAATGAAACACGCTCTTTGGTTTACAAAAAATTCCATTGATTTCCTCCTAAGCTCAGTTTTAGTTTGTACCATGAGAGATTAAATCACACTATGTATTCTCTTGGGTTATGTTCCATTACAAAGGCCTCATTTTCACCAAAAAGAAAAATGAAACATGTTGTATTCTTATCTTCCCTCCCTTTCACCCTGTTTATAGAACTAGATAGAGAATAGTGTATGCAAGTTTTCCAATAGACCTTTGACCAAAACATCCATGCAAGGTATTATTTTGAACCAAAGTTATGGAAACTCAATATTTAATTATGGTTTTGCGTTTACAGATTTCGTATCTGATTTCAATTTCCTTGAGTGGGGTCAGGTCAGGGTGTCTGGTGGTAAATCCTTCCCCCCCGCGTCACTGAAACTGACAGACACAATAATCTCTTAAGGGGGCATGATGGTGGATCAGCGACAGCTAAGACCCTTACAGTACACTTGTGACGTCACAGGTTTGAATCCAGTTCCAGTTCACATGTCGCATGTCATTCCCCAAAGTCTATGAGAATATGTTGACGGTATCTGCTGCTCATGTTGAATGTACCTGCCAAGGCATTGCGTAGTTTGACATTGAACCGTTATCGTAACGGCGGCTCTGTTGTCAATGTCTGCAATTGATGTTCAGTGTTTTGCTGTCTGCGGCTGTCCAAGGGCCAGCTGAGATGACTTTAAGGTTCAAAGTGTCCTCACTGCTTCGACTGATAAGATAAAATGTCCTTAAAGAGGTGGAGATGTGGGAAGAGAGGGGGAAACATAAAGATTCTTGTGTAATGTCAATCAAACTCTGTGTTGTAGGCCTGTGTGTATCCATTCAAGATTTGAGAAACATTCAGCTGTTGATGGGAAGGGAACTGAACTTAAGATTTTTCATCTTCATGCATGCGTCATGTTTTGTTTAGTGTGTTTGAAGAGAAAAATATTTGTGGCAAGTACAGACAAGTAGTGTTATAGACTACTGAGTCCTCTGGTAGTTTGACTTCTCCAGTACTGACTCTCTTGATATTTTATATACCAAACAACATTGCTTATACCTAACCATCCAGATGTATGTACTCAGGCTTAATAGAAATGGGAGGTTTATCATACCATCATACCATACCATCATTCATCCCAGTGCATCTTTGTTTTCCCAGTTTTGTAGCAACATTGACTGCCATTCTGAATTCTTTTACAAGATTTTAGGGCGTTGCTGGTTTATTAGATATTGTGCAGAGGGAGAGTATGTGCAGGCAGACACATGCAACAACATTCATGAGTTGGATCTCAGCTGACTAGCACACGGCATGTGCCTTATCCATCTGAGCCAACAGGATGCCTCATTATTATGGACTTTATTATAGACTGACCAATGGATTATGCATAAGTCTCTACTTTCTCTGTCCTCCTTGTGTCCTCCAGTACCTGACGAAGCAGGTGGACCTCCTGAGGCAAGTGAATGACCAGCATGCTAAGGTGTATGAGCAGCTGGACGTGTCGGCCAGAGAGCTGGAGCAGAGCAACCACAAGCTGGGTCTGGATAACAGGGCCGCCCAGCAGAAGATCCAGGGGTAAGAGAGGAGATGTGGATTATCAGCAACAAGGTGCCAGTAGGCTTCTTGTTCTCAAAGCAATGGCATGGCACTGGGACACACAGGGGTACAGGGTTGGTGAGGTGTGGGTTTTGTTTCTATGACAGTTTCTCACCTATCATTCTTGAAAGGTGGAAACAAAGCAGTCACACAAACAAAATTGTTCTGAGCAAAAACAACTGGGAACAGCAGCCACCTATGCTTTTTCCTTATTGAAAATGGCAGAAAAAATTGCAGGATTGCTCAGAAAAAGAATCTTAGTGGACCCAGGACATGATTGAATTAATGTATCTATGGGCAGGAGCAAATAACATGCACACATATACATTATGGACAGATTTCCCCAGGTAGGGAGGATAGTCGCAGCAGTTAGCAATAAGAACCTATGCTGTAGGAGACATCTGGACTGAAGTATTAACCTTATGGATCTCTCTCTGTGCAGGCTGACAGAAACCGTGGAGGTGCTGCAGACCCAGGTCGAGGACCTGCAGCGTCAGGTGGAGGATCTGAAGACCAGCCCCTCTCAGCCTCAGAAGCCTGCCCACAGAGACATGTGGCGATCCCGCAGCACTCAGAGCATGTCCTGTCTCAAAGAGCTGCAAAACACACTCAGGTGAGGAAACACACATATGAATGTGATTCACACAGGATGCATACAATGAGCAAAATGCAATGTCAGATCCATAAAAATGAGTTAAAACAGTTGGATGTATTCTTAATCCAAATTGCACACATTCACAAAAGCGAGGAAAATTCAAAGACAGACTATTCTGGAGTAATAGCACAGGAGAGTGCTTATATTGCTGCATGCATTTGCATATTAATGAGGAACAAGTGATTTTCTTGAAACTACTATAACTCCTTAATGCTTAAAGATACGGAGTTCTTCTTATTAATACCACCCATGTGTTCTGTGAAGACAGGTATGACATTGAAAAATAGTTGCTAATTAATACATCAATTAAGGATTATTACAGTTGCTAATTAGCTTAATTAATGACCTCCTTAGCATAATGTTATGTTTAATATATCATGGTGATTATGGCAGGAAATTAGCCAGCTTCACTGCTTCTTGTTACTGTGTGTTACTGTACCATCTCTACACACAACCTTCATTAAACATTTTGAGGACACTGGTCCTACAACACATTACCTTTACATGGAGGAAAAACATTTTGGCACTGTTACCGATCTAATAGCTCTTTGTAAGACTGATCTTCAAGCACCAAATCCTACTGCAAGGCATTAGTTCTACTCTGTATGTGCTTATCGTACTTGTTGGCGGCTGGACAGGTCCAAGCAGAGCGGTCCTAGTCTCTAAGTGTCACGCTGAGTTCTCTTGCTCCCGGCCTGGACCGTCTCCCCGTGCAGCGCTTTCTCTCTTAGCTTGAGCCCAGTCTCGCTCTGTGTAATCCTGTTAGGGCTGCTCTCCCACGCTATCCAGGTCAGAGCGCGGAAATCGCACTGATAAACAGATAGACACGCCACAACAGCGCGGCGCCCTGCATGTGGCTGGAAGCCTGGGGTCAAAGTCCGAGCAGGGGGGGACTTTCTCTCTCTGAAGCCGATATGGATCCTTCACCTAATTGCTAATCTCCTCAGCCCTACTGATAAGTTCTTGATTCTTGACACTGCAATACTTTCCATGCGTCGGTGTATCTGCTGTTTATTATCGTCTCATGTCACTACTTGTTTTAATCTTCTGCTTGTGCCTCTGTCATGTCTGGTTTTAGTGTTGTTTTTTTTTCATTTATGTCAATCCCAACGCTCCGTTTCCCTTGAGGTCTTTTCAAAAATATGAATTTGCTGCTATTTAGGTGTCATGAGGCTGAACCTGGATCATGACCTTTGGTACATGTCATCATCTGTCTCTCTCTCTCTCTCTCTCCTCTATATTTCCTGTCACTCCTCTTTATATTGCCTAATAAAGTAGAAATGCCACAGATAAAATGCTTAAGATATTTGTGAAAGAGAAGAAAAAATGTCCACGACTAACTATTGATTGAGTTGGCAGTGATATTAGCCAAGTGTATCAATATACATCATATTGAACACCAACAGAAATCTTCAAATCCACTCAGAAATCAAGGTCTGGAAAAAAGTATGGAACTTAAACATGGAAAGTGAGTGTGAAGCCTGTAGAAAATGTACAATATGTAGCTATAACTCCTGTTCAGGTGATACTGCTGTATTAGAAGCAGCATCATTACTTTGTCTCTGACCCTACACAGGTTCTCCGATGACGACCCGGACGACCTCTCAGACGACCCCCTCCTGCCCTCTGACCTCGCGTGGCGTGAGGAGGAGCAGGCGTCGCTGCGGCGCTCCCTCCGCTCCCTCCAGACCCAGTTTGCCAGTGAGCGCGCTCGGAGGGAGGAGGCGGAGCGAGAGGCCGACCTGCTGGCCGGGGAGAACGCAGCGCTGGAGCAGCAGCTGGCGGGGATGGAGAGGTGTCAGGTATGTCTGACAAAAGACTCTCACACCCATGTGTTTGTTGCCACACACACACACATTATACACACATACACACTCGGTCACTCAAGTGATAGACCTGTGAGTCTTCAGCTTTATTTGTCCCGTACCATTCCTGTCAGTTTATTTATGGCAGCACAAGGATCACACTGCCATGTTCCATCATCATCATTTCCATAAATCATCACTGACTTGGCTAAGTTCCAGGTTGATTAGTTCATTAAGTCATTCTTGGCCCTTCTGAAACTCCCGTCACTCAAAGTTCAGTTGTTTCATTCCTCTTCAACACAATCTATTTTCTAAACACTGACTCTTCTCTCTTCAGGCTAGACTAGCCGAGCTGGAGTGTGAGTCTGAGGAGCTGCGTCAGCTGTGGAGAGCAGAGTCTTCCTCCAGATCCGCCGGGCCGGACCTCGCTCACAGCCTGCTGCCCGACTCTGTGTTCCTCCAGCCCGAGGAGGAGAGCGAGGGCGAGGCGCCGGTGGCTAAAAGCCCGTGGGTCCTGAAGCGCCGGGACAGCGACAGGCCGATGAAGGCCGCCGACAGGCTGTACGACCACGAGCGCTCCTGTGTGCGCCGGGCCGAGGTGGTGAAGTACCGCGGCATCTCCCTGCTCAACGAGGTCGACGCCCAGTACAGTGCCTTGCAGGTGAAGTACGACGAGCTTCTGCGCCGCTGCCACCTGGCCGGGCGGGACGAAGACGAGGAGGACGGGCAGAGCCACAAGGCCGTCCAGACCGCCAAGGCATCTTCCCCCCCCTCCTCCTCCTCCGCCGGCTCTACGTCTCTCCGCCGCAGCCAGGCCAAAGCGCTCGGAGACACGGAGGACTTCCAGGATGACTTCCACCAGCCAGAGTACAAGGTGCTTTTCAAGGAAATCTTCACCTGCATTCGGAAAACCAAAGAGGACCTGATTGAAAACAGGGGAAGATCTCCAGCTGGTGAAGTGGTGCCTATTTTACATTAGTGACTTTAATAAGAAGATCTGCTGTGGGACATTGTCTTGAGAGCAGATGTCCTGAATTGAAGCAATTCATCACTTTGGAATTAACTTCCCAGCAAGCTTGTGAAATAAATAAACAAAATTATAGACTTTCAGGCCAGTTGAGTGTCCAGGGAGCCTACTGTATGTTATTTGCATATGGTGACTGCCATCTAAAGGGTTTCTAGGTGAATAAGAGTGATGCAGGAACTATATAAGAAGGCAAACACCACCAGCTCATATGTCCAATATGGCTCACTTTGCACAGAAACAGCAGTGCCTAATGCCGTCTTGACTGTACAATCACTCTACCTCACTTGCACAACCCAATTCAAACCATCGCAAACAAGCTCCTAAGGAAATCACTTCTGGGGAAATAACACTGTTAAAAGAATGATAATGCATCAGTAATTTATAAAGCTGCACCCGTTCTTTCCTTTGGTTTGTTTACTGAGCTCCTATGATGTAACGTGAACCTATGCACCGGTTTTTTTTGCAACTAGAAAAAAGTAGCCGACTTTTCGTGGTGATTGTTTTTTGCCTGGGCCTAGAAGAGCAGCCAGTACAAAAATGACCAATATATCTTCAGCTGCAGCTAAAACCAGTCAGTCTCATCTATATTGATGAATCAGTTTATATTATCAGAACCAGAACCTGGTGATTTATGGTGCTCAAATAATAGGTTTTCTGTAATTGTAACACGTCTTCCTCAAATAGGATGCTCAATTAGTGTATGATCAGTTTAGCTGACTGTGAATGTTGTAGTAAAGGGAAATCCTGAGGTTTACCAAAATACGAATTCTCTATTATATATGTACTTGATGATGCTTATACAATGTAATTAGACAACAGCCTGCTAATACTGTATATCAACGGGCCTCTTGTCTCGTATATCAACAGGCCTCTTATCTCGTAAAGCCATGTATTTAAGAGGCTTTTCCAGAAAAGCAGCTTCAGTGCTTTTGCTACCTATTGTACTTTTGTCCTTGTTATGCTTGAGAATGTGCACATATTTTTTGTAGATATTACTGTAAAATCACATTAAGATGCACTTTAGAATCGCACAAGGCTTATCAATGCTCTCCTGACACTTTATATTGCTGTCATATGTAGCTATTACAGCTGTGATGTGCTTGTCTTAATCATATTCTAGACCTAAATAATTGCAGAATGTATGCATACTGTGTTGGTGCAGGAATGTCAATGTGTTTTTACCTGCTCCATGATTTTTGCCACATGTTCACTGTTATTGACCTGAGTCATAAAACATAGCAGGCTGACATAACAAGGTGGTGTCTTTTTTTCTGCTCAGTCAGTAAGATAGGTTGTAAAATATGATTAGATGGTTTTTTTTTATTATTTCAGTATCAGGGTGACTCTTAGACAGCAGAAATCACTTATACACTTTAGAAATTATATAATGTTTTCCTCTGATATAAAAAGACTGATGGCAGCTGTCCAGACACTCCCGCTCAGCTTCAAACACACAATGCATCAGTCATGCTTAAAAATAAAACTGACCAAAGGAGAGTAATTAACATTTAAGATAAGATGAAACTTCAGTGATCCCTTTGAGGAAATTTGGTTGTTACAGCAAATATTACATAGGATACAGGCAAATATTACATAGGATACAAGAGGAAAAATAGAATCAAAACTTAAAAATAGAACATAAACAAGAATATTACAAATTGGGGTTATACTGTATAAACATATGTAATCGACAATTTTAACACGTTAAGTAGAATGTTTGAGTCGAAGGTATTGGGGAAAAAATATGGATTGCAGCTTTATTAAAATGAAAATCTAGCCCAAATAAATGAAAGCGATTGTGGTTTATTTGTTATACTGATGGCTCGATGCATAATTCATCACTGCCTAAAGGATTCTGTTTGTAGTTGCTTCTTCTCAGGCTGAATTTACATGGAAACAAAAAAACATTTTATCTCTATGCTGCACAGATCTTGTTTCATGGCTATTTACACAGGAAAATCATGATGTTTCCATGAATTGGTTTATCTCATGGAGCTTAATACAAGCTGTGCACCTGATGCTTTAATCAGCTCATTTACACTCTAAAATACTCACACTATTAAAGGTGTTAACACACTATTAGGTCTATATTAGAAACCCCTTTTATTTTTTCTTCATGTTGGGTGTGGGTTTGCAGCAAAAGACGAAGAATCTTAACTTTGGCTCTACTTTTCACTGTTACGGCCAAAATAATTGGATCTGATATGACCCAATTTCAAATCTGATAACAAAAATATCTGATTCAATGAACAGAATCAGATTGGTGTCACGTATGATCAGAAAATCAGATTTTCTGGGTGCGTGCAAATCTGGTTGAGGACATAGCACCATTAAATGTTAAACTAAGAAAAAAATCTTTCTACAGCTCAGTATTAGAAGGATTGAGATTTCACTACTAATGAAGTAATTTTTGAGAAGTCTCTCATATGAAAAAAAACACCAGACAAGATAACATTACAATATTTATTGAGCAATATATAACAAACCAATGAAAAAATGATGGATGTAACTAGGTACTTGAGTTAATATTCGCAGATATGAGAAATTCTTAGTGTAGCTTGAAATGTGGAATGCTTCACTGACAGTTTCCCCAGTCATGAAGGTCTTAAATGTCTTAATATAACATATTTCAGTGAGAATCAAAGTACTTTGAGGAAAAAACAAGCACAATGTTGTTACTGTCCCTGTAATTCCTTAAACAAATGGGTGGAGTTTCTCCTGAATGCCTTGTGAGGCAGAGGCACTTAGATGGAGACCCAAGATAGCAGCGCATGGCGATACACCAGTGTATCCGTAACATTTTCCCCTTCACCCAGAAGACGGTCCAGTGTTGCTGGACCACAATCCAAACAAACTGTAATGACTAGGTGTGGTAAAGCAGGTGTCCGGTCCATTCTATTTTCCCCTCACTTGATATAATGGATTAGATCCCATCAGACTTTTAGACAACGTTGTTCAGCGGAGTATGATGACAAAGCTTTATTCCAAATTGCATCTTTATTGGCTATCATCAAATGAATCACTCACGTTTCTTTCATATTTTTCAGAAAACCAGTCGTAACTCTGCACATTCAAGTATGACAAGTGACCCCCAACACTAGCCATTTTAATTCACATTTTCAGATTTTATATGGGTATATTGCAGTGCGTATCCAACTGAACATGATACAGAGTGTGGGAGAGCTACATTTGATGTAGCAGTTCCAGGGGCATCAGGATGAGCAGCAAGTAAGGGATCTTTTTTTTTTTCATATTGATTGCCATAAACATCAATTCACTCAGTTATTTCAATTCTGTTAACTTGGCATCATGACATTAGAGCTTGTTCCTCAATAGCATCATTAGACTTTTACGACAACTTTGAGTAAAGACTTTACATATGGCCACATTGCAAAATAAGCTGCTGTGTTATCCACCCTATAAAACAGATTTTTCCTTCTGTGTGTATTGAGGAGGGTGGAATAACTTTATACTCAGCTCTTTGATTGGGTCAAAGAAAAACAACTAAGAGAAATTGTAAAAGTTAATGGTGGAAAAAAAAATTGCTTCTTTTTAAATATTCTACCCTTAAGGCCTTAATCCATGTTTGGTTTGTAGGCAACATGATACAGTAAAACAAGTGAGATACATATTTCTCTTTAAAGTAACAAAATCAGGAGAAAAATCAAATGACCGCACTCGCTTTCAATAGTGAACACCATCCTCTGGTAAAAGTTTAATCCAAAACATAATTAAACATCAGGTCATAATTTCAAACTCCTCTATTGATAAACCGTATATATATCTCACTATTTCTTCAGGTTTTTTCCCTCTCATACAAGCAGACATGCCACACTCCGGCTCTTAGAGGGAGTATGTGAGTTACTATCCTCCGAGCTCGTATCAGAACGCTTGTTAGGGTCAGAAATGACTTCAGTTGAAACAAGAAAAGCTTCATGTTCTGAGCAGAGCAGACGGCTGACATCTTTGTCCTCCGATCCTCCGCCTTGAGGGCTGGGGGAGCTGCGATTGGCTCTTGTCTCTGACTGCTTTTCCTTCCCATGCAGAGCCCTCCCACTAGACTCTGGGGAGAGGATTTGATTGGCTGATGGTGACCACGGGGGGCGCCGCGGTCTCAGTGTCAGGACTGTATCGTTCCCTTGAGGTACCACATCCCTCCGTGGCTGCTGCAGCACTCCTGGAGGAACAGGACCACAGGTTAGGAAAAGCCGCTGAGTGAAGATCAGCCGTCAGGGGGCTGAGATTAAAATGTCCTTAAATTCCTTAAAAACGGCTGACTGATGTACAGTTAGAGCACAACTGGTATGTTTACCAAACACACCAGTATCACTGAATGAACACATTTTAAATGAAATCAACCTAACAGTCGTTGGAGCCGCCTCTCACCTTGAGCAGCCGGTCGATATCTGCCTTGGGGACGTCGTCTCCAAACTCCTGGGCCAGTCTGGCTTGCACCATGTTCCTCCTGACCCGGTAGTTCTTAGAGAACAGCTCATATAGCAGCCGGCGGTGCTGCAGGGAGGAGAAATACAAAACGCACCCAAGAATGGATTTAAGTACAAGTAACGTAGAAGAAAGATCACATTCACCTGTGCCGTCTGAAATCTGGAGTAATCTTTTAGTTGAGGGGTGTGAGGCAGGACGTCAAGTGTTTAAAGACCTAGATAACAGTGACATAATGAGGACTGAAATTGTTCAAAAACGTTTTCCGCTTCAGAGTACTTCAAACCGACGCTTGCAGTGTTTACCTTGTCAAACGTCTCCCCGGTCTCCCACACACCAAACACTTTCTGTTCATCAGGGGCGGCTGTGGTCTGAGCAGGAAACTAAGTGGAGCAAAACAAAACAGTAGCCTGAGGTTAGAGAGGGGAACAACAAGAGCAGCAGACCTGCCTTTGGGCACTTAGCTGCTCCAGTAAAGCAGAATCAACTGCATGATTCTTATATTATATTTTGGTTTTAACCTTGCCACAATCCTGCAGAGGATTGAGGCATAAACGGAGCATGACAGCAAAACAGCACGCATGTTCAGCAAACTGTAACCATAAAAGTCAAAACATTTAATGTGACACTGTGGACAGGGCTTTCATTAATGATATGCGCATGTCCTATTTCATATCATAGTGAACAAACTATAGCAACTTTCATATAAAAATGCTCTCCATTCTACTTATGCCACTATTATTAGTCACATCGCTCTCAGACAGCAGATTTGTCTGTTAATTTGATCTCTTGTCCAGGTCAAAAACAAGAACAGGCCAAACACTGCTGTGTTGACCATGTGGACCATCGCTGCGCACTCCAAATCAGGATTAGCTCTTCAGACACAACTCAGTGACTGATCTAAAGACAGATTAGTATCTACCTGATTATGGGTACGGTTAAATAAAGGGTGAGTCACCTGATTCCAGATCTGCCAGAGTTTGCAAACCTCCTCCTAGCTCAACCCCTTGTTGAGCAGTAATGGGCTTTGCTTCTAGGCCAATAATCTCTTGCATAACAAAGCTGGCGTCGGGCCATGCCCTCTCCTCTGTCATTTAAAATCCTCTACCCTCCAGGATACAGATGGGATGAGACATAAGCCAGACCAGGCCTGGTCCTGCAACTCTGCAGGAGACCTGTTCGCTTGAGGAAACACAAGGGTGTGGCATGGACCACACCATTACCAGCCCAAAACGCAAACACCACACACAACACCTTTCTTGTCTCAAGACAAACACACACCCTAAAGAACCAAGCTACAGACCGATAAATGACAGACAACCTCTACCTCTATTATGACTACGAATAGCAGCTAGTCCAATTACAGGGCACAATCCAATCTGCTGCACAGACCAATACAGTGCAAATACACAGTGGCATCAGGTTCCTCCTGGAGAGTGGAACTTGAGAATACCAGGTTTGCATTGCCTCAGTGCACCTACTCCCTCTCAAGGAACAAAGCCGTCACAAGCAAAACGACCGTTAATGTCGTTATTCTGTTTGAGAAAGCCGATAGCTATGTGTGAGCAGCCAACTACCCTATACAGAGATAACGCCCTTATTCAGCACCCAAGGGCAGTTTCAACTAGACCAGGGCCAGGGTAGGGAGTAGCTCTTAAATCGAGACAAAGGAGATTGTAATCTCTGTGTATCAAAACCCCTCCACAGGTGAAACAGAGGACCACTCAGTGAAGGGGTGGCCCTCCAGTCTGACCCTATATGAAGTGAAGACTGAGACTGAGGGGCGATTGTATGGAACTGCATGCAAACTTTCATTATCCTGTAACAGGCAGCCAGGCATTATATTCGTGTCCCAATTGTAACAGTATGGTTTTCACTCATCTGTTGGGCTCCATTTCTAGGAATGTGATCAGACAACAAACTGGAGACAGTGATGTAGACAAAGAAGGAAAATAGGAACATCCACTGTAAATGAGTTGTACATCCAGAACCCTTGGAAAGCCTGAATTTTGAGAGTGAAAGATGTCCTCCCTGAATACTCACAGGCACCAGTATCTGTTTGCATTGGCTGAGCAGCACGGTGTCCTGTAGCAGGCGGTCAGAGATGGTGTGGAAGAGGCTGTTTCCAGCCGGCAGGGAGGCCAGGTGGAGGTTGAACAGCCTCTTCAGCTCACTCAGCGTCAGCACAAAATGCTTCCTGAAAGTCTTTGACACAAAGTCCCGCAGCTCCGGGGAAGGTGAGGTGGCGGGGCTGCCCCCGTTCCCGTTAGTGTGATCCGAGATGGGGGAGGTGGCACCAGGGTAACCGTTCACGGAACCGTTAAGGATAGAGGAGGAGGAAGGGGGGGAGCTGGTGTCCATGGGTTCGTCTTCCCTGTCACTGAAGGGTTCCTGTTTGACGTGGACGCCGGCCCGTCCACCCTGTTTTCTGGCACTCAGGTCCTTTTGTAGGGACGACTGGTTTTCCCGTGCACGCTCTTGGGCTGCCATCAGACGCTGCTCCCCGCTGATATGGACAGGCTCTGCAAACCATCAGATACAGGCATCAGCTGAGGGAAGGTCATTGTTCTGGTGAATAATCTGCAATGCAATAACAGCTATATCACAGCTGTCATACACCTCTATACATACCCGGCTGTGGACCATTCTTTGGCATGAAGTCATCTTTAGAGAAATTAAAGACCTTTTCCAGCCTGCAGGGAAAGAGAAGACATGAGAATAAAACATACAGATTAATCCTGATATCCATCCCCTGCTCATTAACATCGCACATAGCACTTCTATGAATAACGACAATACCCTGGTGAGTGGTGGAGCTTCTTAAATTAAACAGACAAATCTGTTATGTATAAATCATAGAGAGCCTTCCTGTTATTCTCAGTGTAACCTACTTGCTCTGGATGCCAAGCCACAGCATGTGTTGCCTGTGGGCCACATCTGGGTGTTTCTTAATGAAGTCTCCATCGCTAGGCAACAGGAACTCCCAGCCCCGGTTGACGCGAGGCGCCGCCATGTGCTCCAGGAACTCCTTCACATCCTCCGGAGGAAGCTGACAGAGACAGAAGGAAGAACTTGTTAGTTATTATTTACCTGAGAGACCGGGGCAGCTGCAGCCTAATGGTAGCAGAAGAGAGCTTGAGCAAAGCACTTAACGCACTACAGCTCCAATGAAGCTGCTCAGCATCAGGCCAACAGTACAAGACTGTGGCGGCACTGAGCATCTCCCAGGTGAGACTCTGTGCGTGTTTAAGCTTCCCTCCCACAGAGGAACTCCCTCTGGACGCTGCTGTAAATAACATGTTCTTAAATCAAAGTGCCTAGTTAAATTAGTGCTCAGGAAACACAAATAGAGATATTACCATTATCTACTAGGAGTAATCAGGTAGGGAATGTTGGCATTTTGGTTCAGGCTTTCTAGAGACGATTTATAAATTGTCACAGATTTTAGTGTTGTTATTTTTTAAAGAGGTGATCCTTACTTTGATGATGGCTGTGATCTCCTTCCTCATCACAGAGCGCTCCTGAGTGAACCTCCACATCTAAAAAAAAGTGGCAGTGAGTCACTATGACTTCAGATCCTTGTAGACCACACACAAAACACATTTTCACTAATTTTCACTGTTATTAACACACTGTTATTGTGTTAATGCTGGGAATCTTCATGAGGGGAAAATAAGTAAGTGACAACAGCTCACCACAAAGTCCCTGCCCCGACAGAGCACTTCAGCAGGGACGCCGCTGTGGGGACTGCAGCTGTTTTTAGGATAGAGAACATCACTGGGGAAAAGAAAAAAACAGCACATTACTCTGCTAGTAGGCCAGTCTGTTTAAAGTGATGAAATATTCAACTGTAACCAATGCAAGCCTTGTGTCTCTTTGTGGGTTGTGTCATATGCATACGTTTAATGTGCTCATTTTCAACAATAGTTCTAATGTGTGTAAAATGTGCTGTGTGTACACTTTGAATAAATTTGCCTTGAAGCAAAGCAACTGCTATTTATACTTATATTTCCATTCTATGGAGAGGATAGATCCTCCCTTAGACAGGCTGTCTGGTCTCACCTCTTGACAACCCAGTTCCCCTGAACCAGTAGTGCCACCTGCTGGATGCAGCGCAGTACTGAGGTGGAGTCGGTGCCAGAAGCTAGCAGACCCATCAGGTTAGCAAACGGCATCACCTTGACTGGAGATGAGAGAGTACAATGAGAGAAAGAGGGTTAGGAAGGGCAAACAAACTGCATTTTATTTATATAGTATACATTTGTGCAGTTATTTTAGTTGAACTGAGAGAGGTATGGCATTGTTATTAAGTTGTTGCCTCACACTGCTCTTGCTCAGCACCACACAAAGTTCATATTATAATGTTTCACCAAATCATTATCCGGATAACTTCCATGGCACTTGGCTTGAACAGTGGGCACAGGTTTCTTCACCTAGTTTCATGTAACTATCTTTCCACCGCACTTGCACCAAAACTTTTTCCAATATGCGATCATCTTTGCTGAAATGGTTGGCCTACCGTTCTTCATCAGGGTCTTGACCTGGTCTCCCAGTGGCAGGGTGCGGAGCTGAGCCATGGAAAGCACATTACTAGGGCCAACAGGCTTCACACTGATGTACAGAAAAACAGTTGGAGAAGGGATAAAGTTAATCTTACATCTCCGGAGATGTCAAGCTGTTTTACACCGAGGACATTTTCTGAGAAGAGCGAGGAACACTTACACTTTTTCTTCTGCTAGAGGGGGCATCAGCATGGCCAGGTACTCCCTGAGGAAATAAAGAGAATAATCAGCGAGAGAGCCAAGCAGGTAGGGAGGGCAGCATCGGGAATGCAGGAATGAGAAGAGAAATGGAGGACAGGAGCCATAAACATTCTCTAATTGAAGCAATATTCCTCTTTGGTATAGTTTTTGTATTTTGTATTTGTTTTGGTAAGAATTACCTCAATATGAGATATGATTACCAGAAAACCTCCAACATTACCTATCCTGTAGCCACCATTGGCATTCAGATTTTTATTCCAATTCACATTAGTAACATTTGCAAACAGGCAAAACAGGCAGTTCTGTTAAAATTAAAAACAGATCCTCAGGACTGTATTGTAATTCTGTCTCTTATCTATCAGCCAGTGTGATCATTCGGCCCACTTTTCCACTTTCAAAGTGGAAGTGAGTGGCTGCAGATAGTCAGGGACGACAATATTGATGGCTGAGTGTTTATGAAATCAAAAGGATATGACAAGTGAAAATGTTCCACTAAATGACTGTCATGAAATGTGTCTGAAAAGCCATTTGTTGGTACTCACTTAGGAGTTTTGACCAGTTCAGAGTTCTCTGTGGTGTCCATCGCCTGGCAGAACAGGTACTGCCTTTCGTGCTCCGAGCGCCCGTCCTGAATACAAATGATGACATGAGAGTGACAAGAATGATGAGGCAAACCATTCGTGACAAGCCCTGCTGTCAAGACTATGGTGACAGAATGGCTACAATGTCAGCACTGTCCGGTATAGGACAATGTCCCCCGTTCTAAAATTATCACCAGCCTTGTATAACAAATCAATATAAGGATGACACATCTGTCTAATGGAGAAAAGCACTTTACATCTCAATCATTTTTGCCCATTGACCCCAAACTAATGGTGTAAATATGTTGTTTGGTAAAGGTAATGGATCAGATATTTGAAGTTTAGTACATAGATGGGAACTGACAGTGGAAAAACTGGCATCAGCAGCACATCTCTAATGATGAGAGCGCCCCCCACCTTGACCCCGTGGTAGTGCAGGTGAACCCAAGGCTCCTCTGCCTGCTTCTTCTGCAGGAACTCGTATGACTGGATCCTCCTCTGCCGGGCCTGCTCCGACTCGGGACGAGAAAACCGCACCTGGAGTGGAGGGGAATACACACACAGACAAAACCCAAAGAAACAGGAGTTTAACTTAGTGGTATAAAGTGTATGTGTGAGTGAGGGAGAGTGTGTACATACATAAATTCATACCGTGATGGCCTTGGCTTCCTCCTCAGCTTCATCCTGAGAGGAGTCTCCACCTGAAGACATAAAAACACTAGTTATAAAACAATAGCTCTGGCCCTCCACACAATGGTGTCACTGCTGTTTTAAAAAGCAATAATATGTCATGCTTTACAGAGCTTCTACAAAAGCTACAAGTGTTAAGCTGTTCTCTACTTCACATTTTGCCTAACGACACCTGTTAGCTGCTCTAACTTCACTGTAAAGATGGCATCTTGTGGTTTATTGCTGATGTTTGCATGCAGGAATATGAGACACAAACACACCCTCATTGGCTGCCTCCCGCTCTCTGTTCTTGCTGTCAGCCTTGTCCAGGTAAGTGAAGCTGGGTCTCATCTGCAGGATTCCCTGCAGAGGTGTGACATGAAGCTCTCCTGTTGACATCATTAACAACACAATCAGAGACCAAATCCCTACTTCTGATCAGCAATGATGTATCAGTGCTAAGAATTCCCATATCTACACATGGAGATTGACCAAGCAGAAAAAAACAATATACTTTGTTTTTATGTTAGTATGTCATGATGTCAGTTCGACTTGTACATATTTCTCTCTTCAACGTAAACTGACTTAAAATAGTGAGAAAAAGGCATAATAAGACCGGTAACGCTGGTAAAGATTTTGTTGTACTCGACCAATACATGGGCAGCCTTTGTGTTTCTATAATAGACAGCAACAGTGTTTGCTGCTCTTGCCACGGGTTATCAGAACGGACCTTTGCGGAATACAGCAGCAGCATATCTGGAGGTGTTGGTGGTGGCCTGGATGGAGGAGAAGGTCTGTTTGTCCATCATTTTCCTATACAAAAAGTAAGAAATGAACAGTAAGACATGAACTCCAATGAATTGTATATCTTGCTGTAAGTGCTAAAAATCTGGAAAACTGCCAGTAGCGGTGGCCATGGCCTAGGAAACAGCTCAATTATTAAGAAACAGAACCACACAGTCACACAGACAACTTGAGAAACCTGTCTGTTAAATTACAGTCATTTTCTAAGGCCAGAGACCTGCTGGCTAATGTTGACTTCAGTAGATTGATTTAATCACTTGCTGCCTATCTTTGGAATAATCTTCAGACTAACTTAAAACAAATGAGCGCAGCAAATACATTTGAAACTGCTCTAAAAGGATGGCTCAGTTGCAGGGGAGAATACAGTTCTTAGGGCTATTTTTGTTGTGATCATCTCTTGAACATGATCTTCTTGTCTTCTGATGTATGGTTACTGTATTGTCTAGTGGCAGGCTCCACTATTTTTCTTTCTCTGCTATTGAAACTGTAATTCTTGTGAAAGTTGTCTACTTAAATGAAAACGATGGTTTCATTGATGACGATATAAGCTATATTTATGGTAATTTGTTCTCCGTAAACAGCAATCTGACTCAGCCTCTTCCTCTCCTTTTCCCCCAGTCCTCCCTCTGAAGGACCACAATGGAAACAAGCTTATGAGCTTCATTGTTCATTGTTATCTTTGATCATTTTTAGATAGGTACTTTGAAGAGGCCCTTTTTAAATGAAGCATTCTCCTGTAATTTCTTACTGACAAATCAAATAAATTCTATCAATCAATGAAAGGTTTTCCACAACTTCACTTTGGGGCAACATTGCCAGTCAGCAGCCAATCATGTGCTAGTGTTGCTATACTGTATATCCCACCTATTCATAGTATTCTGTTTCATCACCACACACGCCATCTTGGTAGGAAAATAACAGGTGATTACAATCAAATGACAAACACAGCCAACGAGCTGTGTGTATTGTAAAGTGCCATATCGGTAGGAAATGCATGTGACATCATGGGAATACTATGAATTGCTACAACACCAGTGGTCCCAAGGCTTGTAATTAGCTAGCTCAAATTGGCCAACAGACAGCAGCATTCAGAAGAGGTTTCTAGCAGATGAGAGTTAAAAGTAGACGTACGCTGAGTAGGTGTTGGTTTCATCGTAGGTAGTACCATCCACATTGAGAGCGATCTGTTCTCCCTTGCTGCGACAGTAGTTGGGACTCATTGTGTTGATGGCCATTTCCAACTCCACCTGCACAACAGACAAATTGCACACACATATTCAAATGAAATACACAAACAGCAAAAGTTAGACTGAATGGTTATAACTCTTGTGTCGAAAAGTGCTATATAAAAACTAAATAAAGTCTTGTAGGCAACAAGCAGCCATTTTTACCCTTTGCTGTTTGGGTTTGATCTTGGCAGTTAAGTGGTTGACATCATCATAGGTCATAGTGGAAGGTCGGACAGGGTACTGTGTTGGTAAATGATAAAGCTGATCAGTGACATTTGACTTCACTCATTACATAATCAACATAATAGTAGATAAGGAGAGCCATTAAAATAATGCAACACTCAATATAGTACAAAGATAACAGAATGGAATAGATAAAGTTTACCTGGAAAAGATAGAGCTTGTCTGCAAGGCTTTTGGCTAGATACACATCAATCTAAAGCAACAGAAACATTGATCCAAGTTATTCTCTGTACATTCAAACTGGTGTGAGAAACTGGTGCGTCATCTCATTCCACAGATCATCTTCCTCCATGTAACCTTATCAACAAATCATTCATGCCTCTGATGCTGCATTCAGATTGGGAGATGGTAGTTGGTAAACAAGAGTTAGCATTTTCAACAAAAGCTGACATGAATGGCATGAATTCCCCAATATTCTTTAGTTGCAACTGTCCTGTTTATTTCAGACAAAGCAGAACAGCTTTTTTTTTTTTTAATTGTTATAGTGTGAATGGGTTATGAGGATTGTAACAAACAGTTGATGTCAGGACACGGATGATGCCGAGGTGTTGAGAGCCCTGGATTCAGAGAGCTATGGAGTGAGATTTTCAGACAATTTCATAATTCAACAGCCAAAGAGGTTGTTATAATAGTCTGGCTGAACATGGTTAGCTTATAGAGTTGACATACAAGTCAGAGACAAAAACCTTTCAGCCTGTATTTCACTTCAGGCTCTGGACATACCTCTTCTATAATGGGGTCATCATCGTCCCCACTGGCCATATTGATGTGAGCAGAGTGAGGAGGGAGGTGGGGAGAAGAGATGTTACAGGAGAGTAGCAGCAGCAGATCTCACAGACCCAACCTATAATCAAAGAAAGGCATTTAAATTATCCTTACAGACGCACACTCCCAAGTGCACTACACCAAGAGCCTACTGCCCCAAGTGAAAAGGGCAGGGTGTGCCGGACAGCTGGTGCAGTAACAGGAAAAACAACACTGTTAGGGCCATTCACATGAATTAACTCGGATGTGATTCGGCAGATCGACGTTAGATCAATGAGTTCATTCTGTCCAGACTGCCTCAGACTACTGAAGAGTCTATTTTTGAAAACACGCAAAATTAACCCATCCAGGGAGTAAACCATGATATAACCTAGAGGTAGCCAGCCCATGAGAGTGCATTATGTCAACTGATGCCATCACTGATAGCCAGGTAAAACACACATGATGCAAGATCATGAAATCAAAATTAAATGACTGCTCTCCGTGCTGGATAGTACCCGTCAGCTGAAGACTTCTGATGTTTCTATTATTTCATTATAAAAACAGGTCATCAGCGTTACATTTAAAAAGAAGCCCTAGTTTATGGCTAAGTTAGCTAAAATTAGCGAGCTAGCAACAAACCCCTCAGACAGTCACAGGCCTGCACTGCAATGCGGTTCAAGTTTCATTCCGTCCACAAAACAACTCTTGTAAAAGAAAGCAGGAGAGAGAGCAACTACCTCAACATTTCCCGTTTGAAACAAACGTCTAACGCCGGTGGTGTAAACAACAAAACTCACGGGTTGGTAGCCGGTGGCAGCTAGCCCAGCTAGCTAACGTTAGGTTAGCGTTAGCTACTTTAGCTTGCTACACATGTCAGTCAAAATAATAGAAAGTCATTCGCCAGGCCGGGCTTTTCAAGTGATTTTTCCTGCACAGCATCCAGACCAGACAGAACTCTCACCTGCTCACTTTGCCGTTCAGTTTTAGCTATCTCATTCGGAAGTTGATAGTTCAGAAACCTGGTACAGTGAAGTGCAAGAGAAGTGTCTAACTCAGGCTAACACAGCTGCAGTCTATTGGTGTTGGTACCATGTTGACTGGTCTCCTCTTTACAGACACGTGGGGAGGAGCCAATGCCCATAATGCAAAGCGACTCAATGGCTTTCTGCCTGCAGATGTCGCAAAAAACGTTTCATCGATCTCCTCTGTTACTCTATTACTTCTTCTTTGTTTAATTTTGAATCCAGCTGTAATTATCAACAGTCATGATCGGCTTCGCCTGCATTAACCTGCTGCCAGATTATACTATTGGTTAACCAGAGAGGAGAGTAGTTGGACACGGTGCGACGAAAAGGATTTGGCAGCGGTGGGATTCGAACCCACGCCCCCGAAGAGACTGGAGCCTTAATCCAGCGCCTTAGACCGCTCGGCCACGCTACCGTGTTGAACTGCAGGATAACAAGCGAATACAATTCTATAACACATTTATAAATAGATTATTAAAACAATGGTTCCAAAAATGGGGCACGAGGACTGACAGGGGTTCCAGGAGTCCCCAGCAACATAGGAATAGTGTAACTTCACTATTATTTGAGGTAAGGACCATGGGAGAATGATGTAGGAGTGTCTGTTTTGATCAAAAGTTTCCCTCTTCCCACCTACTGTATAAACAGTTCTGTACTAAAAAAAATCTTCTCAAATTACAATCGTTACTTTAAATGGGCAACTAATTGGTTCAATACTTAAAAGTTACACAGCCCAAACGCCCACATACAGATTTGAACTTGTTAGGAAAGACTACTAACAATGTTTATGAAATGCAATAAAACTTTATTTTACATTTTCATATACTCCAGGCATTCCTTTGTTGAAACATACATTCATGCAATATGAGTATTTTAGTGACAAAAAAAGAACAGAATTAAATCACTTTCTTTGTTTTGATTCTTCAGATGTTCTGTCATTGAAAACACTTCTGGGACCAATATACCTCTTTCACACAACCACATTCATTTAGTCAAAGGGTAAACAGGGATAAAAAAAAAAAAAAAGAAATCAAAAAAGTTCCAGAAACAGAGGAAACGAACAACAGAAACCCTCTTTTAAACACCAGGAGATGCAAGCCTGATTCAGGACGGCTGAGTAGAGGTAACACAGACACACACACACACACACACACAAAGCACCATTAGGAAAAAACAGCGTAATAAAAAAAATATGTAAACTGTAACCATTCAGGGTGGATCCTGACTATGTAAATTCAGCCTGGCCGCCAGTCTGTTTTTGGTGTCTCACACAGAAGAGGAATGACTCCCATGGCCTTTTTGTAATAAAAATGTTTATCCAGGAAGAAGCTCCTCCATCAGCTCGTATCACTCCTCCATCAGCTCGTATCACTCCTCCATCAGCTCGTATCACTCCTCCATCAGCTCGTATCACTCCTCCATCAGCGCCCAGGCTTCCTCAGCTTTCATGTAGTACTGGTTGGCCAGCCGGCCTTTCATGGCCTCCATGGCGGCTTCTGCTGCCTCTGTAAACAGATCACCTGCAGGGAAGGAGAGTAGAGGTTGGAGTTATTTCAGTGTACAAACATAACATTTTTCTCAAGCCAGGGTATATGGTTTTAAAGCGTTTTAGGGTCGTATACAGCTCAGAGAGGCACGTCGTAACTGTTCTGTCATCGTGGGCGTTTAGTGTCTTCTTTCTCACCTGCTCTCTGTGGGTCTGCGGTGAGCTTGTGGCCTCCCTCTTGGTACATCTCCGCCAGTCTGGCCAGCAGCAGGTAGCGGGGCTCATCCTGCGTCCCGTCAAATTCCCCCCCCTCGTCGTAGTCTGTCATGTTCAAGGCGCAGTCGTACCAGTGCACAGCTTCTTCCCAGTCCTGCTTTCTGAATAATTTAAATAAAAGGAGGTGAGAATGTACAACTCATAAAAAAAAAATGTTTGAAATGTTTGTCTTTGCTTTCTCCTTTGTGCTGAACCCTTGAGCGCCTAGCCGAGTGGAGGGAATGTCGCTCACTGACAGAGTCATTATAATGAGCTGTGAAAATACTCTGGAATTACCTCTAGGGGGCAGTATTATCATGACTGATTCAATGGGCCGGGGGTCCAATTTTTGAAGTGACACCTTCATCCACAGGCTCATAATTTAACTTGAAAAGGCAAGCCCAACTTCATTATATTTAAAAATTCAATAGATTGGAAATAACAGTTTGAAATCCATACCCCCATCCTTAAAGACAGATTTAAATCGACTTTCACAAACCTGTCAGCTGAAAGATTGGTTCCGGTGTCGAAGGCTCTGGCCATCAGGATCATACAAGGCCTGTCTCCGGCCTCAGCAGCCTGCAGCAGATACTTGAACCCCTTCATCCTGTTCCCTGCGTTATCCTGCCCACATGACAACAACACAAATACATCACAATACAGGGGTGCACACACTGAATCAAGCTATAAGTGCGAGATAAAAGGCGGCAGAGAGAAAACCACATATACAAATTCACACAGTGACGTGCACCTCCAGCTGTATGTCCGGCAGTATGTGGTGCGGCAGCTGCAGACCGCACTGTCCCAGGGCTACGATGGCCTCCAGCTCTCCACACAGAGCGGCTCTCTCCAGGTGGTACATGGCCGACACCTCGTCCCAAGGCTCGTCCTTCTCACAGAAACGGCCCGCTTCATGGTACCGCACCATCGCCAGGTGGACCTGGGAAAGAGAGAGGACATCCAGAACTGATTTACCAGCTAGTGTTAATTTAAATCCTTGAACATATTCCTTCAGATGTTCTTGGCAACCTGCTGCTGCATATCGCATGTTTATCAACTCTGAATCAACTAAACTAAACTTTACAGGTCTCTTACCTTTCCAAGGATTGACTGGCCAATCTTCTTCTCCTGCAGCAGAGAATTGAGCCTCTCCACCTCGACGGCTACACAGGAAGGTCGGTGGACATGAGCGCGAGATGAATGGTAGAAGCTCCACTTCTCTTCTGTCAGCTGGATAGAAAAAGGAGGAGAAAGAAAGCCAAAGGAGAGAACACCATTGTTAATCACAAAGAATTAGTCAATTAAAAATGATCTAATCTCATAAATCAAGTGCAAGTGGAAATCAAACTTCACACTCAGGACTGTACCCATCCAGCAAGGTTTGGTTTAATTGAAATCGATTGATGACAAATATCAGCCTTGAGCTGAGAGCTGGAGGAGTACAACCCTGTTGGTATGTCACTCAATGAATGCAAAAGCACATAAAAGATGGGAATAGAAGCACACACACTTATTATTTTGGCAAGTTTCATTAGCAAAGTCATTTCATTTGGGAAGAGAGGGTTGAACAAAGAGGTAGATGGTGTTTCAGATTGCTGTTTAGCTTTTCATTGCTCTGTATTTTGCATTTTCAGAGACTGTTTTCAATCACTCAGCTGAACGGACAGGCAGAGTGGAGAGGAAAACAGTGACAGCCAATCAACTTAATTAAGTGTATAGAATATTGGTGAAATCTTAAACTCATCATCATGAGAATCATGCATGATACATTTCCACATGTACTGACTTATGTCAGTCATGATGATTCAGAAAAGATAAAGCTTAAGTGCAGTTTGATTGCACAACGCACAGGGAGAGAACCGGTTTTACGAGCCTCCATGCAAATAATCACCGATTCATCATCAGGAGTCTCTGCATTTAAGCTGGCAGAGAATCTGCTGGGAGCTACCATCTTCCTCTAGTGAGGGAACAGAGAGAGCAGCAAGGTCTAAATTAGAGGAAAGATCAGGAACCGCCTGCACGGATAACAAGCAAGTGATGAGAACGAAGGATGAGACGAGGTGAAGAAGGGAAAGGATGAGACAAATTAAAGCAGGGTTATTTGATTAAGAGGATGATGATGATGAAGTTTGCAAACTGAAGTCTCTGTATTTGTTTACCCGTTTGACACTGTCCTCATCCGACTCAGAATAGTGTCTGTGGTAGCGAGGATGGGCCTACATAATGATACAACATGCATTATAAAACCTAATCTCATGAAATCAGAGTCAAACCTAATGTAAGAGAGGAAATATTAACAGAGTAACACTACTACTAATACTAAGAGGATCCAAGGACAAAAGAAAGTGATCTACATGACAAGATATGTTTCACATGTCAGAGTTGACAAGGGTTAATAATGGGCTTTTTGGCCAACATCTAAGCAGGTCTCTATAAAATAAAGGTTTAAGATTATAATATATAGGGTTCCGGTACATTTCACATATACTGATATGCATTTGAATTTTGAATTTTTTGGCCATTTTTTCAGTGTGAGTTAAACAAGTGTGTGTTTGTGTGTGTGTGGGGGGGGGTGGGGTGTTTACCATATTTCTGTAACATTAACCGCTTCCTCTGTCTATTTTTGACTGACTGCTAGAATGCAAATCATTCCTGGAAACCCTCTGACGGGTTTGAAAGTCCAGATAAATGGATAGCGGGCTGAACAGAAGTCTTTACCCCATCTGCATGGTCATTTGGGTCTCCTTCACTCCTCCTCTCGCTGGGGTAGCCACTGTCCCCGCCACTCTCTGATTCCTACACACAGAAACCAAAAGACCAGTGTCGTGACTTGTTCATTAAGGAAGAATACTTGGCAAAACGTCACAACAGCATCATCCTTCTAAGCTGTTAAAGCCACTTCACTGAGTTATGACTCACCTTGTGTTCGTTTGTGTAGTTATTGTTGAATCTCTCTTGTTCGTCCATTCCAGTGAAAGACAAACCTGTAAATGGTGGAAACAGAAAACAGAACAGAAAATAATTTACAACTGGAAATTTGTCAATGTCAGTCCCGATCTATACTGCATAAATGACGCTATTCTTTACTTAAGTAGTAATGTAGACTACCAGTCAAAAGTTTGGACACACCACATTTTTCTTTATTTTTACTATTTTTCACATTTTATAATAATAATAAAGACATCAAAACTATGAAATAACACAAATGGAATTGTGCAGTGACCAAAAAACATGTGTTAAATCAAAAGTATGTTATATTTTAGATTCTTTAAAGTAGCCGCCCTTTGCCTTGATGGAAAGGCAAAGGCTTTGGAAAGAAATTCATACATAGGCATCAACTTCACTAGTTACTGTATATTTGTCTAAGAAACAAATTTCAAGCATTTAAGCATAAGCCTTTAGATCAAAATGGCTTTAAGATAATGAAAAACATAGTACATTCAATCAGGTGTGTCCAAACTTTTGACCGGTAGTGTATATCTGCCACATCCGGTTCTGTGCGTACCGATGGGGGACTTGCCCATTGATCCAGGTATGCCGAGGGGGGAGCAGGGGAGGATATGGGGGGAGCAGGGGACCGAGTCCACGTCACTCATGCTCTCGTCCACAGACGAAGTCTCCGACAGGCGGGACAGCAGCGGAGGGGCCCGGCTCCCTGAGATGGTGCGAACACGAGGAGAACCGCAGATCTCCTCGCTTCCCCGCAGCACCGTCTGGGCCGACTTCTGACATGAGATGAGATGAAACTTTCGTGAGGAAACTGGGTCATTGCAGCAGCAAAAAAATAGGATATAGATAACAGAACAAAGATATATATTGAAGATAAAGATAAAGCGTCATCGTCATGCTAATCCTGCAACACAGTTGGAGAGTGGGTAGGAGAGCAAGGAAGGTACCTTAGCATTGACCTGTTCATGTAAAGCCTGCAATGCATCAGTTTTCCAATTACATGATGTAATGATGGGTCTATACCAGGGAAAGAAATACACTTTTTTTGCCCATATGATCTTATTTTTAGGCCAAGTTATTGAACTATGAAATAATACATTTTCACTACATATTAGCACATAAACACTCAATTTGTAGCACTAAGACTAACGTGTTTTATGCTAAATCATAATACACCACACATCCCACACTTGTTTCCCAATGCTGCAAACTCATGGCAGGCCTTACAGAAGAGTATGATGCTGTTTTCCACACTCTGTTCCCAACCAGTCCATCAGTTTTTTATCACATTGGTTATTTTAATTTTTGTTGAAGCTGTGGTTTATGTTGGGTTGACATTTTGTTCTACTTCTGGCTGCCTGGTGTCACATTTTCTACTGTTTCAGACTGCATGCTCGATTGTTTTCTGATCCATTGTTCTCGCCCAGCACTGAAGCACTGGAATGAATTGCTGGCCTACAGTGACCAAGAGTCGACAGTAGTCGCATTCACAAGTGAATATTTGACAACTGTGAAGAAGCTGAAATGCAAACATGGGTGCTCCTAATTATCAGGGGTATTTTTTGGCCCCTTATTTTAAATTTCAGGGGCATTTTATGAACATTCAAGGGCATTTTTAACCAGAGGCCCTGTTGATTTCTGTTTATACTTAAATTATTATTATCATCATATACTATCATATTCTATATGATAATCTTAATATGATAATCAGCAATCTTACAAGTAGTTTGTTGGTGCAGTCCAGTTGGGAGTTCTCTGCAGGTGAGAGGTCAAAGGGCGTCATGCCCATACTCTTGCAGATCTTGTTACACAGGTGGGAGTGGAAGAACAGCGCCATGCCTCGCACACCTGCAACACACAGACCATCAACACATTATATTTCCTTAAATGCATCCGCCAGAAACCTCATCGTACCATTCAAATTTCAAAGCTTCTCTGAATACGCTCCATCTCAAATGTCTGATTAGCTCCACAGGTCATTACCCAGTGAGGTGTGCAGGGGGAATCATGGCGTGGATGGCGGGCTTTAAACATGTATTTGATCAATGCGCCTATATGACGAATGACTAATGAGTCTGGAAAGGGAACTGCCAGCAGTTACCATGCCAAACTGGTTGTAAAGGTGTGAGAGAGAACCATACCCAGATTTCCATCTCCAAAGTCGGTGCCCTTCTCTGTGTGGATCTGGGGGTCGGTGTACAGGTCTCCTACTCCCTGGATGTCCACTACGATCAGCTGGTGGCCCGAGCGCTCAAATGAGAAGTGGCTGAAGGCCTGATGGACAGACAGAGTGATGGAGACAAGCAGCAGTACCGACCGATGCAAGTATTACAACAAAACGGCGATGTCACCTACCTGGGGAGTGAGTCTGATGTTGTCGTCCCTCACAAAACCAGAGTTGGAGTTATATTTGATGTATTTGCCCTCGATGTAGTGCTCCAGGTGGAAGAGAGGTTTACCTGGCCTGTTTGTCATCTCCACCACACACATCTGCATGATGTCCACCTGAGAGTTTAAATGGAAAGTGGGTCATGGATTTGGAGAGAGAAAGAGAGAGGAAAATAGCAGTCAGCAACTCAGTGGATGTGCCCACTTTTTTTGTGTTAATATCAGTTATTATTTCAATCTGTCGATATCAGTCTTACTTTCTTTCTCTGTATATCAAGTTCTCCTGTACCTGTTTGGGCGGCCTGTGGCGGTTGTACTCCTCTCCCCAGAGCTTGGCCTCCATCTGCAGCTTGACGTCCTCGAAGTAAACGTCTCTGTTCACCGTCTCCATGTAGCTCTTGGCCACATAGTTCGACGCCGACTTCCAGTTACTGCTGTGGGAGAAATTGGACAACTTCTTCCTGAGGGAAAAAGGAAATGAGAGCTAGACATTAGTGTGATGAACAGTGTTTCCTTTCGGTTGCCCTATGAAAATTCATCATCTGGCCTCACTGCTCAGCCCACCTCCCCCCAAACAAACCACTACAAATGCAATTACAGTGTAACAGTCCATATCATGGTATAAACATCCAAATAAGAGACATTTTTAAACTGCAACTGATCCTGGATGGGACCAGGACTGACCCTGGGTCTCAGAACAAAATAACCCCTACACCCCACATATGTACCAAAATTCCTACAGGAGACACATACAGCTTTTCAGATCTACACATTTTCTTTTGTAAGACCTAACTTGCTTGGACTTGTAAGTGGTGAGAATTGTTTTTCTCTGGGTTTTGTCAGAATGGAATCTTTCTGTGGGATACTGCTAACGGCAAACAGCTTAAGTGGGGGTGGATGGATAACTCTGTCGTACTTTTTCCCACGTAAGGGAGAATTAACCATAAATACTGTTATCCCATTTCCTTTCATTATGCAACATAATGCCATAGCAGAAACACAGTGATCAGCTTAGTCTGTACAGTTTAGCACCATAAGCTAAATTTCTATGTTACCAAAAATTAAATTTAAAGCTTCAGTGCCATCATGGAGTACATTATAGAGCATTTGGTATACTCATAACCATCTTTGGCTTTGAAACTAGTGGATCAGAATCAAGTCTTTGTGGGTCTGAGCAAGAAATGTGTGGAATGTGGACCTGAACCGCCTGTAGGCTACGATGCAGAGAGCCATACTCTGCTTTGTTTACACTGAGACCATGATAGCCTCACTAACTGGAACATGAGGCCAATAACCTCTGGATGAGACCCGATGAGTATGGAGAACATGAACAAGATAACTATTTTAACAAATATTTTAACTTACGTTCTGTAGCACTCCCTCATGGCCCCTTTTCCAAAGGGCTGTGAGAAACCAGATAGAGCAAATGAATTAGAGACAACAAGACTCTCATAGTATGTCTCGGTTTGTTTTTATTGAGCCAAACTAGTCTAGAGATGAGTAATACCTGGGCAGCCATCTTGATGTGGACCTGGTCTTGAGCCCACTCTCCTGTGATCGCATTGTACCTGAGAAGAGTGAGAGCGAATTATGTAAAAAGTAAACAAACATTAATATTGTTTATTATCGTAAATATTATTGTATTTATTAATATAAATTAAAGTATGCCTCTCTAAAAACTTGGGGTGTTCTCAAAATCCTCGACAAATCTTTTAAGTACTGTTATCATTCATTCAGTGCTGACAGGTGTTCGCCAAAAGATGGGTCTTTTCTATCACTATTAAAAACTAGTTTACTCCAAATCTGTGATCTGATGGTGACAGAGGGGCTGTGAGAAAGTCCGCTATGTGGGTCATATTTATGTCACAGCAAAAAGTCTACATAAGAGTTATTAAAAGAACAAGAAAACTTTTCCAAACTCAGTCATGTTGGCCAAGTTGATCTTTGCCCTCTATGGGAGAGTTACGGCTGTCGACAGCCCATTATAAATTCTTATCATGGAGACACATTGTGTGTGGTTTCCTCTCCGTGACAAGACCCAAAAGAGAGAAGAAGTGTGTGCGCCTGTGTTTGTATTTGAGGACCAAATGTCTACACAAGTATAGAAAGATGAGAACAATTTTGCCAGTCCTCACTTCTTTAATGGGCTATTTTAAGGGTTAGGACTTGAGATTTAGGTTAGATTTGGGGTTAGGGGGTTATGGAATGAATGTAGTCAGTGAAGGTCCTCAGGAGTGTAGGAATACAAACGTGTGTGTGTGTACACTGTATGTCTGGGTCAGTGTGTCTGTTTGGCTTGGCAGTGTGTCAGAGTTCCTGAGTTAATGAATACTACATGTATGGGGCTGCAGCAACTTTTCACAGCTGAAACCCAAGTGCCTTTAGCTAGAAATGCTGTATTGTGCATTCGTATTTAAAACCACACACACACGCACACACAAGAGTGCCACATCCCCAACAGCGGACCTATCCAAAATTTCACTCTTTCCTGCCAAGCCACCTCAGCCCGAGAACGCTGCGTACCACGGCTGTCATTCCATTAAGTTCATACTAAAGGGGCATAAGAGAGGAAAGACGAGTGAGGTTACACCCGGGGTAAAATTATCACATGAAACGCGAACACGAAAGCAAATCCCAGATCCTGACAACCCCCCCCCCCCCCCCCACCCGCCCCTCCCTGCAGTCAAGTCCAAGCCCTGCGTTACGTAACAGTCCCAACAGAAGAGAGGAGAGGTGAGGCGCTGAACAAACAGGCAAAGGAAGGCTTGGCCCATTTCCCTCCTGCTAATATTTAGACCTTCTCTGCCCACACCCATTCGGCTCTGTGTTACTGCCTTATTATGGCTTTGACTTAGTGTGAGAACTCTGGCTTTGGTATGCACAGTATGTAGCCGCCATGTTGGCCCCAATATCAGGGTGTACACTCAGTATCCCAGCCAGAGTATGAGATAAAAAAAACCTGGCCTGGCCGGTGGAAATGATACAGGAGCGTCAGAATGTAATGTACCCTGGACAGGGCAGTAATATTTGTCAACAGTAAAGATTAGCACCACTGACCTAGATATGAGCCAAGTATGAACGCTGCTGGCACTTCAATGGGAGATAAATAGTGACATCAGTCTGATATCAGTGGGGAAAGCTGTCAGTGCAGAATAATATTGAAGTACTTTCCATTTTGATATGTCAGTGCCCAGTATTGTGATAACTTTATTCAAGTTTCAAGCTTTGCAATGAAAAACTTTTATTAACTTTTACTATTATGGCATCAAATAATGTTTCGAAATGGGAAATATCATCATTGAAAGACTGCTTGAAAGTGTGAAAAGCCTTAAATTTCATCAAGTAATTTATTCATAGCCATGCATAATTGGTTTTGATGCTTTATTGCCTTGTGGGATATTATTTTAAGCTTTGGCTGTTAAATGAAAGAAAAACAGTGATAAATTGCTATATGTGAATCATGCCATGTTAAGTTATTAATACCTGTAGCGGACGCAGGGCTCGGTCTCTTTGTCCTCCAGATGAAACTCGGCCCAGGGGTCGGGCATGGCCTTGGCCTTTTCTATGGCATGTTTCCATGCTGCCTGTCACAAACAAGAAACGCACATCTTATCGGCTGACAGCTTACGGTCGGGGAAATGGAGAAGTTGCCTACAGTGCAGATCGTCTATCACCAGAACACAGAGACACATCAGAGGGGGTTAGAGCCCGCTCTGAAGATCACACTGCTTTAGTTTCTCACTTCCTGGAAAGCATGCAAATCACCACTTCAGAGAGTTTGAGGGGAAATGCAGATAATTCAACAAGGAAGGAAAGAAGCACACAAATAAAGAATGCATAAAAAGGCATGGCTGTACAAAACATAGAACTGAATCATGAAGTGATCATAAAATAATACATGGATATCAAGGTAGACGGGACACTATTCCACCTGCTGGGTCTCACATCAAATGTCCTAACTGGGAGCCTCATTACATTATATCTTCTATCATTTACTAGTGCCACAAGATGAATTTGATCAGCATGGGATTTTTCACGGCTGTCTGCAGCTGCGTTAGCTTCAACTAATAACTTTCTTAGAACCGATCATGAATCAAGTGTCACTGGTACTGCAGACCCGGGCCAGTAACCCAAGCCCTCCCCATTCCACACTGCACAACTGCACAGCTCCCTCCAACACGATTGGTCCGGTAGGCATTCTCGTTTATATTTAGCGGGCCCTATTTACATTTGAGATGTATGAAAGGTCGTGTTTTTAACTGATAGAAGGTCATGTCTGTTTTGCGAGGATGAGGAGCAGACGTCACGTTTCACGTCACGTCCCCTCCGAAACGTTATCTCCTCGTCACAAGACTGTCTCAGGATCAAATGGTGAAGCATGGCATGGTAATATGGCTCACACTACACTTTAACACTAGTTTTTTTTCTCTGGGATTTGTGTCATCTTCTAAGACTCACTGCAAGGCTGTAAGACATTCATGTACATCTCAAAATTAAATCTGAACGTTACAGCAGCTACGATAAATATCATAACACAATTATCTCACTATCTAATACAATTCCATTTAACTTTGTTAGAATTACAATTTTCTGTCAGAATTTTCTGTCTGTTAGAATTTTCTGTCAGAATTATTAGGAAAACAACAAAATGATTCACACATATGGTGCAGAAAAATGCTGCAATATTTTAGTGTATTTCTGTAAACAATGCAAGTTCTCCAATATTAATTAATGCACATTAATGAAATCCTCAGTAAAAGAAGTACAGTTTGAAGGATGGGAAGATGCATTGATTAGGAGTCAGAGTCGGTTATAAAGAGGATCATGGGAAGTGACAAAAGGTGTAAAGTATGTTGCTACAGAGGGAAAGGGACATGCCAATGAAGGAAAGAGTGAATCACAGGGTGAAGGGAGGAGAAGAGAGGCAGAGGTGGCCACTGGTGCAGGAGGAGGGAGGGAAGATATAATTGGTTCTGTAACATACCCGTGCGTTCTCAGACAGAACGCTGTACGACCGAGGTTCTGCCACTGTTTCTTTTTCAGTTTCTGTTTCATTCTATGTAGAAAGGTAAAGAAACGGTGCTGTTCATCAACAAACAAATTATACAGCAGGGGCAGACATTTACATAGCGTCCACAAACATGTTTCTCATTGATTCATCTTTTCAGATACCATTCATTGCCTAGGCTCTTTGTACAACAACACTAAAGGAAAACTAAAAGGCTATTCATTCCAACAGTTGGCTGACGTACAGCAGCTCTGATAAGGAGCTGTTTGTCCTCAATCGAACCATTTTGCAGCTTGCTGTTGGTCTGCAGAGGACCTGAGACAAGTGTTTACATGCAGTGCAACCATGTGAGGTGAGAACCGCTCTCTGCTACTTCCTGCTCTTCACAGAGAGCGCAGTTAAGAAGTAGCTGACCAGCTGTCAACCTCAGCTACAGTGAATACATCTGCACACGCGTACAAACGTAGACACCTACGTGCACAAACACACACACAGGTCATCTTTCCTTATAAGGCAAAGAGCTGTTCTCACAACATCAGGAACTGAGTGCTTATTGTTAGGCATGAGCACCACATACCAAGTGCAGTGTATTTTTACTTTACATCGAACAGGACTAAATAATCAGCAAAAAATCATTTGACTCTCCAGCACTTTTCAGCAGATGTTGGCTGATTGTTCACTTCACTGTTCGCTCGGCCATCATCTCTAGTAAGATCAGGCAGCTTGCACCCACAGGTTCCTGGGATTTGTCTCACCTTGTACATAAAGTTGTTTTTGGGCAGGGAGTTTGACAGCTGCCTGGTGTAGACCAGATTCTTCAGGTAGTCACAGATCTCTTTGGTCGGGTCATCTAGGATGGGGCAGATGACGTAGTCGTCGTCGTCGTCATCGCTGCCATTGGCGTCACCGAGAGACGAGGTCCGCTGGCTAGGGCCGCTTCGTTGAATGGGGGGTCTCTGGGCACTGCCCTCCTCCTCCATGCTGAACATCAGGTCGTCCTCCATGCTGTCTGCTCTCACTGTCTGGGATGAGACGGAGTGTTGGTACAGATGGACTGAGGAACACACAGGAATACAAGGAGAGAAGCCATAGTTAGACAGCATGGATGTGATTCAGTGGCAGCCACACAATAAACCTGCTCCATGCCTGCTGCTGTACGACTTGGGTTTCCGTGCCATTTGACAGTCAGAATGCTAGGAATCTGTTTGATGTTATCACTCAACACTTCTTAGTTATAGAGAAGTGGCTCTAACATGGTGTACAAAGGGGAAGTGCCTTTGCTCTGTATCATCATCCCTGTTGGCAGATACACATAAAGCACAAAACAATCCATATACTTCAAATAGCACACTTGTGAAGTTAAAGTCATCAATGCATGGGGAGCATCACAAGAAAATGAATTCTTCAGATCTAAATAACACATCAACACTAAGAACCATATGTTCTAATCTATTGTAATCAATGGCAATCTAGCCAAGTGTGTAGAGTTGCACTGCACAGTTGTAAAGCAATAGCTGGCTGGCAAATATGGCCCAATTCAACAAGTTCCTACGCTCCTGGCGGTACAATGTGCTGTGACAGAAATCATACTGCAGCAACAGCATGCTGCAAAAACCACAACATTTATCCCCAGAGAATCCTGGGCTGCATATTGTGACCTGCAGTCACATGCATGTATGCAATAAACAAAAAAACATATGGGAGGGAGAGATAGACACACACCTTTGTTCACTTTATCTTGACAGACTCCTCGATTACTATGTAACCCAGGAGCGTTGCACCCTCAGTCTTCTTCTCTCAGTTTCACTGAGAACTTGCAGAGAATTAGATGTAACCCTGTGTGGCAGGTTCAGACTGCAGTCCAAGTCTCCAGCCAGACCGGACTCGGCGGGTCCTGCTTCTCCGACGCACCCTGTGGGTCCGGGGACGAGCCTGGCAACGGGTTGTACTTGAGTTACAGTACAATCCACCACAGCGATGTGGGCCCTCCGCACGTACAGCTAGGCTTGGACAGTCACGCCCCTGGCCGGTCTAAGCCAATAGGAAACATCAGTAGTCTTGTTGCCTTCAACGCTTTCGGAAATATTTAAATATGCGGGTTTTAGCGCACATGAACGACCAAACAAACAAAGCGGTAAATACAATTTGGGAAAGTGGGAATTTGCACAGGCAGCACAAAATATCTCTGTGCCATTTGATTAAAAAAATGAAATAACACAACAGCAATCAGAAAACGATTGTCACTATGTTATTATTTATGACTAGTAGAAACACTTGATTGCGCGACAAGTCGAATTTACGACTTCGGACCTCGAAAGTAGGAGCTTACGAGGAGCATTTGAACGCAACACCCGCTATAAATAACTGTAGATCCGCAGCGTGTACACAAGTATCGTGTGTCGTTTGAAATATGGCAGACTGCACATATAGAAACCCTCGTGAGCTCATGAGGTAAATGGGCGATGTCCGTCTATCTGGGATGCCCTATAAGACAAAATAACCTTTCATATTCTATCGACGGGCGGCCTTTGGTGCACATGAAAGGCACACAAAAACAGTCAGTTAAACTAGCTGTAGTCTGAACACCTTCGACGTGTCACTGCTGTTATGTAACTCAAAGTTGTACGTAGCGTTAACGTGGCCTGGCAAATAGCTAGCTGAGCTAACGCTAGCTAAGACTAAACATAGGTAACGTTAGGCGTAGTAAACTGTTGAGTTAGCCTGCCTTACTTTAGTTTAGCCAGTTAAGGTACACATGCTAGCTAAATGCGAAATAGCAAAACAAACATTACTTTGTCACCCAGACAGTTTACAGTTATCAGCAACAGAGCGCTTTACTGTTAAAGAATGGTTTATTGGCTAGTTATAATGATTTGCGTTCTCATTAGTAGTTCCTAGTAGCATGAAATTAGTGTTTGTGCAGATGATCGTACATCGTGGTAGCGTGGCCGAGTGGTCTAAGGCGCTGGATTTAGGCTCCAGTCATTTCGATGGCGTGGGTTCGAATCCCACCGCTGCCAGATCTTTTGCAGTGTTATGATGATACATGTTTCTTCAACAATTGCGACTTCATATTAGGCGTAAATAATCGAGTTTACGAGAAAATACAGCTGAAAATATGACTTTTTCCTCGTCTCTACTCTAGACGGCTGTAGCCTAGCAGTCTCTATGGCCTGGACTGATGCACCAGTGCCATCTTGTGGTCTTTATGGTTAATTGCACTTGTTAAAATGTTATATCACTATCTCCTGTACACAGTATATAGTAAATGCTGTGCCTCTTTAACAGCTGCTCAAATTGACAGTGTTTTCCAATCAAACAAAATGGAATAATAAAGTATGATAAGAGACCATGGTTCATAAGATTTAATGAATCAAAATTACAAAACTGAATTAGACCTGTTTAGTAAAAAGATCCAAAGTGCCTCTAGTTGTATTTCTCCTGTCTTTGAGATCCCTCAGTCTTTTTCCAGATCACTGGAGATTTTTCAAGATCAGTCCTGGAGATTAAAGGTTACACATCTTAGGGAGCATCAGGCCTCAATGGGCCCTAGGTTTTTTCTTGGAGTGCTGACTGGCCACAAATCGTAGTTTCTGGACGGCCAGCTGGGTGTCTTCTGGGGAGATGCCAAGATGCCACACAGCCCGTACGGAGCCTCCAGCATGAGGGAACATGAGAACTCGAACCCCCTGTCCCAGTGCAGCCTCCTCTCCCTCGCCAACCTCGGCCATGCGGGCACAGAAGTCTGAGGGAGTCAGGCTGGGGTCCTGCAGACGGAAACGCAGGATGTTTGTCTCCACAGTAGCTATGTCCACAGTGCACACAGGAGGGTCACAGTCCAGAAGAGCTATAAGGAGAAGCAACACAAGGAAATTTTATTGCAAGGAGAATCTATGAAAAGGATGTCAAGTCGCTGTCTTTCTCTGAGAATTAGAACAGGAATACGGCCTACTCACCCTGAGCGAAGGTTTTTGTATTGCGATGGTCGTCCTCCAGTCTCCCTACCATCTCTCCCAGAGAAATTTTGCCAGCTGCTGCTAGAATGCCAGCCTGGCGCATCCCCCCACCCAGGGCTTTACGGCACCGCACTGCCCGGGATATGAAGTCCTGCGGTCCGGCCAGCATGGTACCCACTGGGGCTCCCAAACCCTGGTACACACAAGTTGATACTATAGAACATTTTTCTTCTCTCTTTTATGTTACTCTGACTATATTTTGCTTTTGTACATTGTTTTATCTGCAACTTTTATGTGTCTTGATGCTGCTTTCTTGGCCAGTGCTCCCTTGCAAGAGATTCTGTATTTCAGTGGGAATACCTGATTAAATGAAGGCTAAATACAAGGAGAGATTGATTGATATGAGTGATTTTTCTGAAATCAGCCAAAGTCCTACACCTATTGGTATGTTCTGCGCCGTGTGTGTGTGTGTTTGTGTGCCTTGCAGTCTCACCTTGGACAGGCACACGCTGGCGGTGTGTGTGTGCTGCAGTATGGTGGATGGAGCCACTCCCTGGGCTATAGCCGCGTTCATCACCCTGGCTCCATCCATGTGAACCGCCAGGCTGTGTTTGTCTGCTACAGCGCGCACCTTGAGGATGGAAACACACGTCCAAACATTATAAAGTCAGTGAGATCTGCTGAATTGTCTACTCTCTTGTAGTAACATATAGGTATCAAAGCAGGTTGCTATTAATGAACTATTTGTTATCTGCAATCTTGACGAGAATGTGTCACGTGAATGTCAAACACACACACACACACACACACACACACCTCCTGCAGGAAGGAAAGAGGCAAAACACGGCCTCCCTGTATGTTGTGTGTGTTCTCCACACATACGAGGCGTGAGCGGGGGTAGTGGGGGTCGGGGTAACCGTGGCGGATCTTCGACTCCAGCTGCTCCAGGTCAAATGTCCCATCAGGGAGGTTGGTCACTGTGGTGGCATGGACACCAGCCAGCTGTGTCAACACACACACACACACATACACACACGTTTAATTGCTGTAAATAAGCAATGTACTGTTTTTGTACTAGGGTTTGCTGCTCAAGTCACACTCACCTGTGCGCTCCCTCCTTGTTCATAGATGTGTAAGTGGGACACATCGCCCACAATCATCTCATCGCCCCTCTCCCTGCAGTGCACCATCACTGGACAGCAAAATGCAACAATATACACACATTATGACCAAGTAACGTGACTCCTCAAACACTGGCACAGATGTAAGCAGCACACATAGTCTCACGGTCCGTCCGTTTGCAGCTCACCTGCGATGAGATTACTCATGGTTCCAGATGGGACAAACAGAGCGGCCTCCATCCCAAACATATCAGCTGCCATTTTCTGTAACTCTGCAACAATTAGTCAAAAATATGCAAAGTTTATGGAATGTAACGCATATAAACATGCATGTGTGTGCATACACAGCCAATCAAATTCCCCTCTGCTTTTCTCTCCCTTCCTCCCTACTCTTTAGGTGACTTTCATCTCTTGACCTATAACCCAGGAGTTCCAAAAAAAAAACAAAAGGCACAAAATAATGAGAAGTATTAGAACAGATACTGCCATGTGAGATTTTTTTTTGTTGTTGTTGTTGTTAGGAATGTTGTTATTTGGACAGTGAGGAAAACAGCAAAAGTTAAAGTGCTTGGATATAATTATTTTTTTATTCTTCTTTGGTCTGAAGGTGATGCTATAAAAACCTAAAATCACTATAATATTCCTACAGGGACTATATAGTGTGTCTGTGGTATTCAATAGTGAGTTCATAGCCATCTTATCATCAGTGATATCAGGGTAAATAAAAAGGTGGGTAAATTATTGTCTCCTCCAGTCGGTGATCATCATAAGGCAAATAACTACCAATATAAATAAAAATCATTTGTATTTTCAGAAAAGCATTCATTTAAGTTCCTTAAAAGACTGTATCATCATATAACTTAACTATAACTATAACATCAGTTATTTACCACATAAAGAAATATGTCAGGCTATAAGTGTGTGTGCTGTAAAGGAGGTTTTACCCTCCAACACATCCTTATCATACTTTATGGTACTTTTTATATCACGGGGCAGCTGAGTTCCCATGAAAGCAATAAAAACAGGACTTTTGGCCATCACTTTCAAAGTAAAATTCTTACTGACAAACACATCTTACATTTTTTTTAATAATAAGTTGCACTCCTTTTTATTGTGAATAAGGTACCTGGTACCTGTTTGGTGTAGTTGGATCATTTTTGTTGTTACTTTTAATTGGAAATATGTCAAACTTCAATTTATCACTGACGCAACACGTGTGTGTGTGTGTGTGTGTGCGCGTGTGTGTGTGTATTATATTGCCATGTATTGTCTCATGGTATAATGGCCTAATTACAGTATTCTTACAGTATTCCAGGGACTTATAGTGTCTGTGATACCCAGTAATGAGTTTATAGTGATCTTATTGTACATTAAGGTTTTTTCACTATTATTACTATTATTTATCACTGTAATATTCCTACAGCCACTTTGCAGAGCCATTTTGTCCTAAATGTATTATAGAATCACTTTAGGGAAAGTGATCTCCTCTTCTCTTCTCTGACCGTTCACTGTCGGGTCTTCCCCCATCACATCGTCTCCAACCTCGGCTACTGCCATGGCCTGGCGCATCGCCGCCCCGGGCTTGGTCACCGTGTCGCTGCGGAGGTCCACTACCCGGACATGGGCCGCCCGGCCGGCGTGGGGTCAATGCGTTTCCCGGCGTCATAGTAGCAGCGCGCGGACCCTCGTCCCAGCACGGCGGCATCACGCGCACGGAGCGGCTTTGGAGCGACGACACCGTGGTTCATGCATTTCAGGAAAGTCCGGGCAGAAAACGCCATTGTTTTCAAAGACATAATGCTCGTCCTGTTTTCTTTTTAGTCCAGTTCATTCATTAATCCAGCGGGCTGCTATGTTCTGGTAGTGTACTTTGGATCGTTGTAATCAATAACCATTGACTCGAACTCCCGTGACTGCAAGGCAGGTTATAATGGATGGCCGATCCGCCTAACAAACTGCATAGGGCAGTGTGAACCTCAAGGAGGCGCCATTATAAAACATTACATTACAAAACAAAGCTAATTTGTGTAACCAGTGCTGGCCTGCATTAAAAACACTACAACACTATGGCTGGGTAGGTTACTTTAAAAACTGTATTCCACTGCAGTCAGTTACCTCATTACTTGTAATCAGTAACGTAATACAAGGGATTGCAAAAACCCGGTAATGTA